>NC_074667.1:27520670-27820670 GCF_029448725.1 Salvelinus fontinalis
TTAAATACATCAACTGAATCAACTCAACTCGCTTTCTCATTCTCTCTCTCTCCCTCCTCAGATCTTTTGTAATTCAGCAGATTCCCAGCAGTAATCTCTTCATGGTCGTCGTGGACAACAAGTGTGACTGCAGCTCTGCCCCCCTGGTTTCCATGGATCCCATCGAGATTATGTATATCCTTTACTAACCCTCAATAAGTTCGAGGTGTTTGAGTGTATTGTTAGTACAAAGCTTTTGAATGTTTTTTAGTATAAATGTTTTGTAAGTAGATGGGTTTTGTAAGTTAACTGTAAGTGAACTCTGAACTTAGACTTTAGTCTTCTGTGAATGTGAATAGCTTCTTCATTGTCAGAGGTATTAATCCATATCTCATACATGTAGCTATTTATGAAGCGTGCATTACGGTTTGGTGATCTCATCACGCTAGAATGATGTTGCTGAAACGGTCACCACAGTATCAGTTAAATGTATCTGAGGTGTGGTTCATCAGTATTTCTATCCTTAACCCCTCTGCACACAATGAGTCTCTGAAATGTGATAGGCTGAAGTTTCAGAAAGACAGAAAGCGGCCAGAATCGTGTCATCCTTTTCACCCCGAGGTACGCAGTATGTAGATATGTGTGTACGTCTGCGTCACAATTCTGTGATTACACAGAAAGTACATGAACGCCTGTTTATGAGTGTTTAATAACATGACATTAATCATATATGTGACCATCTGTATATTGTCTGAACCATATAGATATATAGTGTATGTATTAATTAATTTCTATGCTCTGAAACTCCTGTGATGCCCCCTGTGTCTGATGCAGGAGAATGCCATGGAGTGTGGAGGAGCAGCAGGCCTCTCTGCCCCCCTTACAGCAGCACTGCTCCCCCTACTGGCCACTCTCATTAGCAGGTGACCACACCGCCCTCGAGGCCCACCGTCCTGGACCCAACACTGGAGAGATTGATAGACTGGCGCACCATCAAATGCTGACAACGCACAGGGAGCCTCGCCAACAAGAAGAACTTGCTCATAACTAACTGAGTTGCGTATTACCAACAGAGAGACCGACCAATTGTAAAGCATCTCCCTGACCAGCAGAGAAATAACAAATTAGATGACATTGTTCAAGAGAAACAGAACAATATTCCAAGGGGAAAACGATATGGACATTAGACAGAAAAAATACACCTGGGAGCAGCAATGAACGGGTTTCACAGGATGACAGAAAGGACACAAGATCAGTTGGATAACAAAGCCAGCACTCTGTGATGTAGGAACTATCTTCCTTTATGTGCAGTCAGTGAAAGCATTACCATGTTGATTTAAATCTCAGTTGGTTCACTCCACATTAGCGTTCCAAAATACTTCAATACACTCTCACAGCTGTAATACGCTGACTGTGCAAGCGGCAGGACAGGATTTTACAGAATAAAAGATCCACTTTTCCCTACGTTCAGACAACATAACACAGGCAACGATATATGATTATACAGATATACAAATTACAATATTTGACATAATTTATTTGCATGAGACAAAGTCAACTTGATCAATAGTTATTGCTCTTGTATCATATGGTGGCACTGGTGACGATGAGATCTATAGTGCCACCACTTGGTCTGGTGCAGCCATCTAAGGTTGCAGTGACTTTATATTCACACAGCTTCTAAGGACATACATAAGGTTTACATACCGCATTTCATTGCCCCTTGTCCATCGGCTCAGTTCTTGTAGCCAGTTGCCCATGGTGGAATTATCTGCAGGGCTTGACATTAACTTTTTCTGCCACTTGTCCTTCAGACAAGTAAGACAGATTTTTTACTTGTCTGAGCGGTTAAGGAGAACTGGCCAAAACCTCCCTCTGTTAAGGTGAGTGCAATGCAGATACTTGCAAAGGCTATAAGCCCAGCGTTCATCAAAGCACAGCTCCTCTGCCAAGATCTGCCTGCAATCTCGGCTCTGCCTTATATCAGTTTCTCAGAATTCTGGTCAGAGTCTTGTAAGTAGGCACAGATGTGAGCAATTAGTTCATGATTTAGTAGTATCTTCCCTTACAGGCTGTCCAGCTTCACCACACTATCCCCATCCTAGGTGGAAAAGACCGTCCCTGAGTTGTTTCAAAGCCATGTGGTAACTTTGGACTACGCTGGTGGCTGCCAGACTTGCACTGGTCATGCTCCCCGAGACCGTTGGGCTCCCGTTGACCTTCCTCCCACTGAAAGAGATGCTGCTTCCCGTTGCTGAAGAATGCCGGAAGTACCCTCTCGTAGAAGCTGGAGGTCAGATGACCACTCTTGTGTGCTATATATGCAACAGCCCTGGATGCAGAACAGCCTCTCTCCGGGAAAATCCACAGCAGACTGGAACCCCGGCTGGTGATAACCCATGGCTTGACCTCCAGTCGGCGGGAAGGCCTGCGAGGTTGGGCAGGAAATCTCTCTCTCTCTCCCACCCAGCCGGGTCGTACCGGAGTCTGTGCAAATAAACAAGGAACAAAGGGTTTGAGTTGTTTGAAATGCACCACAGTTTCAGGACCTCTCTCTGCCAGTTCTATGCGGCACATGACCTCTAAAACCTGCTCTAGCACTTGGAAAGGGTGTTTGTAGCACCTCTGTAACTTAGGACATAACCCCCGCTTCTTAACCTTATTTCAAACCCAAACCAATTCACCCACAGATTAATATAGAAAATTGGCCCGAAAATCAAAGTTAGCTTTCTGCTGACTGGAGGCACTAGCTTGGTGTCTTTTCACTGACCACTAATGTAGACAAAGTGTCATCCAGCCACAATACATATTCACTGATAGATGTAATTTTTCCCCTGTGATCTATGTCAAGCATCACATCGACTAGAAGAACAATTTCTTAACCAAACAGCACTTTGTATGGGTTGAACCCGGTACATGCATGAACACTACTACGATAGACCATCATGACATACGGTAGAAGAACATCCCAGTTCAACACACTGTCCCCCATCCTGGATGGAACAGACCGTCCCTGAGTCACTCTGAAGCCATGTGGTCTCTTTGGACCACGCTAGTTGCTTCTGGTCTCGCACTGCTCGTGCTCCCCGAGAAAGTTGGGCTCCCATTGACCTCCCTCCCATTGAAAGAGACACTGCTGGTGCCTCCCATTGCTGAACAAGACCGGAAGACCCCTCTCGTGGATGCTGGAGGTCAGATGATCTCTCATGTGCTAGATGCGCGCGAGCAACCCATCTGACTGGGGATGATAAGCAAAGGTTCGAGATTTGTGGAAGAGATGTTCTTGAACAGTACGACCGGACATAATAATGTCATCCAAATCAACTAAATGGGTGGTCTACTGTGAATCTTCTAGGACTACATCCATCAACCTCTAGAAGGTACTTGGTGCATTGCATAAACCAAAACGTAAAACGTTGAATTCAAACAAGCCCTGTCTGGTGGAAAACACAGTTTTTGATCTGTCTTTGGGGTCCAACCCGACTGTCTCAAGGGTGGAGAACCAGCGAGCCTTGTTCAAACTGTGAAGAGCATCGTCAATTCTCCGGAGCAGGTAAGCATCTTTCTCAGTGACATCATTGAGTCTCTTTTTTTTACCAGAACGACAGGGGCTGTCCAGGGGCTACATGAGGGGCGGATGATGCCATGCTTTAGCATCTGCTAAATGTGGTCTACGGATTCCTGTTGCAGTTGGAGGGGGATCCTGCGCGGGGCCATTTTAATGGGTTTTGCGTTACCGGTATCTATCTGATGCATCGTAAGGTGAGTTTGCCCTAGATCCGTGTCTCCTGTACTAAAAACAGAAGTGTGCCGATGGAGCAGTTCACGAATGGAATGAAGTTCGGCGCGTTCAAAACCTCTCTTTTCCAAACCAAATTGTGCCACAATGGTGTTTACAGACCAGGAAGGGGTGAGGCCCTATTCTCTCCGCTTTTCGAATTCCACTGTTTCACTATCTACCTCTTCCTCGGTGAATAGAGTGGCAATTTCCATGCCCCGTTTAAGAATCTGGTTCTCATCAGTCATATTAATTATACATACTGGCATAACCCCCTGGTCAACTGTACACACGACGTGAGCCACCAGGACATCACAATGGTTGAGCAGAGAGGAAGAGGGTTCCAGCATACCTTTGGTGTACTTTTTGGGAAGACCTTCAACTGCCCAACCGGGTTAATTACTTCGCAGCGGGGTGAGACTACTGTATCATAGTGAACAGTAGCACGTTTGGGTTGGTTAGCATCATACAACAGCAAGAGAGGTAGCTTATTTCCCATTAGTCAGTATCATCTTCCATATCAATCACATCACCAAATGTAGCTAGAATGTCAGTGCCAAGCAGAATGTCTTTGGGCAGGATATCCACCATAAGAATTCAGTAACTACGACTAAAGACTCAAATTGACAACTGGTCTGCCAACGGCCCAGGATCTACATTTCCCGCCCATTCGCTACAGCTACTTAGCCCTGGTAACACATCAACTCAGTGCCTCCATTAGTTATTTTTAGCTATGGAAACAACTGAAGCTTGAGCACTGGTATCAACTGGTAGACGATAGTCCCACCCACTTAGTTTAGCATTGAGGTACACCCCGGAAGTGTTCTTGTCACATGGAGGGGCCAGTCTAGAAGGAGGAGGAAGGGGGGGGCGAGCATTTGGTCTGCCGTACACACCCCCTCTAGTTTCCCGGCAGGTAGGGGCAGTTTCTTCTCATATGACGATTACATCCACATTCCTAGCAGAATTCGCTTCGGCCTCTGTTCCCTCAGTCATAAGCAAACCCGCTTTGTTCCCTAGTAGCGGGCCTAGCAGACGAAGACTGACTCGCCAGTCCCCACTACATACATAATCAATAAAATTGTCACGTGTAAACATATCCAGAGTAGTGGCATCTGCATTTGGGTACTCTTTCTCCCTTAACCGACGTAGAGCATTACCAAATTCACGGGCTATTTCATTATGCAGCCTCCTCCTAGCCAGGAAGTTAGCACAGTTCCCATTGTGACTGTCACAAGGGTCTAAACATTTCCCCATAGCATTTTTCAACTGTGTGTAGTCACTTCTATGCTCAACGGAAAGACAGCTATAAATGTCTCGAGCCCGCCCCGATAGTAACAAAGACATATATTTTAACTTGAGCCCAACATTCTAATTGTTTACCTTGGCAGCCATTTCCCACTGTCCAGCCCAAACAGACCATTCCAGCCCCATACCTGTAAATGTTTCTGGCATAAAGACAGGGCACCCCGACTGCATGTTGCGGGGAAGTGGCTGACCATTATGTGGGACGGGGGCTGCCATCTGGGCCGCACCTGATCCTAAGTTTGGTGTGTCCTCATGGTCTGACATATATATCCCACTGGTGCCACCAGTGTAATTAAGCTTACTAGACCACACGATAGGTGGGGCAAGTACTGGATTGAGCAGAGTAGTGTGAGCCACCATCTTTGTTTGACCGGTATGGTCCAGCGAGGATTGGACACGAAAACTCAACACAGATATAGAAAACAATGATCGTTATTAACAACACCATTTCATAAGACAGGGTGCCTGAAATGCTAGGTGACCTACTACATTCATAGAACCCCCTACTTTGAACTACACAGTCTGGAATCCCCTTTCTGTTCGCCCCACATACCCCATGTTATATTTTTTTAAATATTTAACCAGACTAGGCCAACGAAAGAGGACATCTGACATGATATTGAACGTTTAAATGTAATATTTATACTCAGCGAAAGCTGAGACTCCCCTCTCTTTAAAACAGTAACAGTAGTTGTTTTAAAATTGTGTTTTAGCTGCGATTACATTTTGAAATCTTGCTCAACTGTCATGTGCTTTCACATTCAGAATGAGTCTCTCCCTTCACTCCGCGCACAAAGTAGGGAGAGAGTGAGAGCATACAGCGAAAACAGGGACAGAACATAGGACATGACAATAACACATGCTGCTAACGGCTAAATATACTGAACAAAAATTAACGAAACATGCAACAATTTCAAAGATTTTACTGAGTTACAGTTCATATAAGGACATCAGTCAACTGAAATATATTCATTAAGCCCTAATCTATGGATTTCACATGACTGGGAATACAGATATGCATATGTTGGTCACAGATACCTTAAAGGTAGTGGCATGGATCAGAAAACCTGTCACTATGTGGTGCAACCATCCTTTCCCTCATGCAGCGTAACACATCTCCTTCGCATAGAGGTGATCAGGCTGTTGATTGTGGCCTGTGGAATGTTGTCCCAGTCCTCTTCAATGGCTGTGCGAAGTTGCTGGATATTGGCGCGAACTGGAACACGCTGTCATACACGTTGATCCAGAGCATCCCAAACATGCTCAGTGGGTGACATGTCTGAGTATGAAGGTCATGGAAGAACAGGGACATTTTCAGCTTCAAGGAATTGTGTACAGATCCTTGCGACAAGTGGCCGTGCATTATGATGCTGAAACAGGAAGGCGGCGTATGAATGGTATTACAATGGGCCTCAGGATCTCGTCATAGTATCTCTGTGCATTCAAATTGCCATCGACAAAAATGCAATTGTGTTTGTTGTCCGTAGCTTATGCCTTCCCATACCATAACCCCAGCACCACCATGGGCACTCTGTTCACAACGCTGACATCAGCAGACCGCTCGCCCACACAATGCAATACATGTGGTCTGTATTGTTAAAGGCCGGTTGGACGTACAGAGAAATTAACATTCAATTCTCTGTAAACAGCTTGGGTGGACAGACCATCCTGCAGGCAGCCTGCCAACTGCACACTCCTTCAAAACTTTAGACATCTGTGGCATTGTGTTGTGTGACAAAACTGCCCATTTTAGAGTGACCTTTTATTTTCCCAGCACAAGGTGCACCTCTGTAATGATCATACTGTTTAATCAACTTCTTGATACACCACACATGTCAGGTGTATGGATTATATAATGTCAAAGAAGAAATGCTCACTAACAGGGATTTAAACCAATTTGTGGACAGAAATTGAGAGAAATAAGCTTTTTGTGTGTATTGAAAGTTCATAGGATTTTTTTATTTCAGCTCAAGAAGCATGGGACCAACACTTTACAATCTGCCTTTATGTTTTTGTTCAGTGTAGTTAAACACCGACGTAAGTAGCCAGACTAGGCTACATGATATGTTTTGAATTGGCTATCTATTATTATTTATTCTATAGGCTAGCCTACCTGCTGCTGCAATGTCTCTCTCTCCTTGAGCAACAGCCCCCTCGACCTTTACTGACCAAACAAACCCTGTTAGATGACCAACAATCTGCTATAACTGGGCAAATAACTGACTAACTAGCAAGGAATAGCAACAAATGTGCACAGGTGTCTAAACAAGTCTCTAGTTTTAAATTCAAACCTGCTGGCTCCTGAAGCCCCCATGAGATCCCAAATCTAGAAGCAGTTTAGCTAACGCATTAGCTAGCAAGCAAAATGCTAATTCTGTTTTACAAGAAAACGTCTGAGATTACGCAAACACTGTAGCTAGCTAGCTAGGCCTCCTCAGCACCAATGTTATTTAACTGTCATTGAAGTTGGTGGTCACTACTGGTTTCAGATGACGAGTAAAACTCTCCGCCATGTTTGGTGTTTTGGTAAGGGCTCAGAGTGACGTCACGCACCAAAGGAGCCTCAAAACCAATCACGACGGATAAGGAACAGGGAATTGTTAATTGTTTCCTTGTTTTTTTATTTATTTATTTATTTTACCTTCTTTTCTCCCTAATTTCGTGGTATCCAATTGCTAGTAATTACTATCTTGTCTCATCGCTCCAACTCCCGTACGGGCTCGGGAGAGACGAAGGTCGAAAGCCATGCGTCCTCTGAAACACAACCCAACCAAGCTTCTTAACACAGCGCACCTCCAACCCGGAAGCCAGCCGCACCAAGGTGTCGGAGGAAACACCGTGCACCTGGCCACCTTGGTTAGCGCACACTGCGCCCGGCCCGCCACAGGAGTCGCTGATACGCGATGAGACAAGGATATCCCTACCGGCCAAACCCTCACGATGCTAGGCCAATTGTGCGTCGCCCCATGGACCTCCAGGCCAGAGCCTGGGCGCGAACTCAGAGTCTCTGGTGGCACGGCTAGCGCTGTGATGCAGTGCCCTTAACCACTGCACCACCCGGGAGGCCTCTTGTTTTTTTAATCAAATGAATACATTTTTTGATGCTCCTGGACACATAATTAGTGATGTAACCTGGAGTCATAGGGTGTTTCGGGTCAACATCACACACCCTCGTGCAGGCGACCCAACCAGGTTTGATCAGATCCTGACTTGTCTCTAGGTAGCATTGCGCTGCTCCCGATGGGTCTCCTCTCTTGATCCAGAGACATTGTGCTGCTGATGGCTCTTCTCCTCTTCACTCCCTTGATGCCAAGTGCGCTGCAGGCTCTGTAGAGGGATTGCCCAGCAAAACCCTTGGAGCCTACCTCGATAGGCATGCACCTAGCCTTCCAACCCTGCTTTTGACAGTCGAAGACTTGTCCCTCATACTTTGCCCTTTTCCTCCCATACGCCTCCTGAAGACGATCTTCCCAAGGGACTGACAGCTCAAAAATAATTATGGTCTTTGTGGACTTTGAGACTAGGGTTATGTCTGGTCTCATGGTTGTCTTGACAATGTGCTACAGGAACTTAACATGGCTCATCACAGTCATGTCTTTGATGACCGTAAAACGTTTGACGCTGATCGGCCATTGTGAAGTGGATTTACAAAGGATTTCAATGGACACGTACAATCTGATTTCAAGATTTATCAATAACCCTAAATTTAACAATGTTCCATGGGCCTACACACTGAATTTGGTTTTATTTGGACCTATGGTTCATGAGAATACCTTTTTCAAAGATTTTCCAAATGTCCAAGATGGAGGAAAATCTACCCTAATAGACCTTATGATTCCTTGAGGAAAATGTGTGCAGCATGAGGAAAGACACCTACATACAGTTTCCTGTCTCTAGGTGAAACGGGGCAGCAGATATGAAGGTTTAAGTTATACTGCTTTTAACAGCGCCACCTATAGGCCAATCAGTGGCATTCTTTCTTACCAAGTTACTCTAGTTTCTGTGTGCAAAATTAGAAAAAAGTTATCAATCTATGCTTGAGTTATTTGACCATGTCAAGGGGTAAAACATGTAAGAATAACAAAAGGTTTCACAGCTTCGCTCTGGATCACTAATAAAGGATGAGAAAGCACTGTGACAGCAATGATGAGATCCTGAGCGCGTTACAGACCCCTCTTCGGATGCCAGAGCAAAGAAACCAATATCCCTGTGTACTGTACAAGCACTGTAGAAAATAACAAGAGTTACGTCAAGGTAGTCATATGAATTAAAAGAACAAAAAGAATCCACCTTTTAATAAAAGAGTACTATACAATTGAAAAGAAACTGTAAAAAATATGGTATAGAGATGCGATTGTACGATTTTAGAGGTAAATATTTGTAGCTTTATTTTGAAGAATATAATTCTGTCTTTTGGGATATGGAAGGGATCATGTAAAATAACAGAGGCGAGAGGATGGTTGAAGTCAATGTATTCTGCCTGCTTTAAGTTTTACAGCAGAGAACATCTTCACCAGATTAAAAAGATGCATGTGAAGGATAAAAAAAATACATTTAAGTTATGGGAAAGGAATAAAGTTCAGAGCTCTGGCTGTAAACTGAAAATATGAACATTTGCATGTTTCAATTTTTTATTGTAACCAATAACCTTTAATGCTTACCCCGATCCCAAACCCCTTCGTTTGAGGACGCTGCTACTATCTAAATAAACACAAATCAATATTTTCTATCTGTCTTTCAGCTCCAATTCTTTACTTAACTTCAACAGTTGCATTTATGTGGGTGTTGATTTACAGTTACCCTAATGCAATTAGCTAAACAAATGAATAAAAAGCTACTGTATTTAGCCCGTACGGTTTATCATAATGATCTTACACAAAAACATGACAACTAGTAAAACATAAAATAAGTACAAATACAATCACTGAGCCAGGTGATAATAGAGAGCAGTGATAATACTGTAGCCATTCTCTACATACAACATCCTGTAAGAGGCTCAAAGGGTGTAGTGCAGACATAGGACATTTTGCGATCAGTAGCTACAGTGCTGTGAAAAAATATTTGCCCCTTTCAAATGTTCTCTACTTTTGCATATTTTTGATACTGAATGTTATCGGATCTTCAACAAAAACCTCATAGTAGATAAAGGGGACCTGAGTGAACAAATAACACAACAATTACATACGTATTTAATTTATTTCAGAAACAAAGTTATGTAGCACCCAATGCCCCTGTGGGAAAAAGTAATTGCCCCCTTTCACTCAATAACTGGTTGTGCCACCTTTAGCTGCAATGACTGCAACCAAATGCTTCCTGTAGTTGTTGATCAGTCTCTCGCGTCGCTGTGGAGGAATTTTGTCCCACTCTTCCATGCAGAACTGCTTTAACACAGTGACATTTGTGGGTTTTCAAGCATGAACTGATCGTTTCAAGTCCTGCTACAACATCTCAATTGGAATTAGGTCTGGACTTTGACTAGGCCATTCCAAAACTTCCCATTTGTGGCTTTTTAGCCATTTTCACTTGATTGTGTGTTTTGGATCATTGTCTTGCTGCATGACCCAGCTGCGCTTTAGCTTCAGCTCACAGACATATGAGCTGACGTTATCCTGTAGAATTCTCTGATACAGAGCAGAATTCATGGTTCCTTCTATTAAGGCAAGTCGTCCAGGTCCTGAGCCAGCAAAGCATTCCCAACCATCACACTACCACCACAATGCTTGACCGTTGTTATAAGGTTCTTACTGTGGAATGCAGTGTTTGGTTTTCGCCAGGCATAATGGGACCCATGTCAACCAAAAAGTTATACTTAAACTCGTCTGTCCATAGAACATTCTTCCAAGAGTCTTGATGATCATCCAGGTACTTCCAGGTGCTTTTTGGCAAACTTGAGTCAAACCAAGGAAGCGTTTGGTTGCAGGCATTGCAGTTTAAGGTGGCACAACCAGTTATTGAGTCTAAGGGGGCAATATTTTTCACACAGGGAATTGGGTGTTGCGTAACTTTTTTAATGAAATAAATATATAAGTATGTTTCTTTTTTTGTTATTTGTAAACTCAGGTTCCCTTTATCTAATATTAGGTTTTGGTTGAAGATCTGATAACATTCAGTATCAACAATATACAAAAATAGAGAGAATCCGAAAGGGGGCAAATACTTTTCACGGCAAATACTTTTCACGGCAGTGTAGAGGAAGTCAGTAGGCTGTCCTGCTGGGCTGAGGTTGCTGGTGTGTCGGGGATTGAGCTGTATACGTGGTACATATCAGACTAGATAAAAGAAACAGACCGTTTCACTTGAGACATTTGAAAATACACATTGTACATACTGTATTTAGACACGAAGCGCGAAAAATGCTAAAGTTTGTATCATTGATTTGCATTGGATTTGTACTACAAATTGTAAAAAGTTAGCATTTGGAAACAGTGGCCAGGTAAATAAAAGCAAAGCATGGATTGTTGTCATACCTTGTCAAAAGGATGCTTACAGGGTAAGGAAACCAGTGTGTAAATGTGTAATTATGTTTAACTATCCCTCTAACTGAAGTTCCTACAATGCATTTGATGTGATATCAATAAACTTTTTATTTGAAAGAAAACTATGATTTTGTCATCTCTTAATATGGCTGGGGCAGTATTGAGTAGCTTGGATGAATAAGGTGCCCAGAGGTGCCCGGAGTAAACGGCCTGCTCCTCAGTCCCAGTTGCTAATATATGCATATTATTAGTATATTTGGATAGAAAACACTCTGAAGTTTCTAAAACTGTTTGAATGATGTCTGTGAGTATAACAGAACTCATATGGCAGGCAAATACCCGAGAAAAAATCCAACCAGGAAGTGGGAAATCTGAGGTTGGTCGATTTTCAACTCAGCCCCTATTGAGGATACAGTGGGATATTGGTCATGTTGCACTTCCTAAGGCTTCCACTAGATGTCAACCGTCTTTAGAAACTTGTTTGAGGCTTCTACTGTGAAGTGGGGCCGAATGAGAGGGGAATGAGTCAGAGGTCTGGCAGAATGCTTTGAGCTCGTGACGCTCGTTCATGTGAGAGAGAGCTCTGTTCCATTTTCTTTTCTGAAGACAAAGGAATTCTCCGGTTGGAACATTATTGAAGATTTATGTTTAAAACATCCTAAAGATGGATTCTATACATCGTTTGACATGTTTCTACGGACATTAAGGGAACTTTTTGACATTTCGTCTGCTCCTAGGGAACGCGCTTCGTGACTTTGGATTTGTTTACAACAAAAGGTAACAAAAGTAGCTATTTGGACATAAATGATGGACATCATCGAACAAAACAAACATTTATTGTGGAACTGGGATTCCTGGGAGTGCATTCTGATGAAGATCATCAAAGGTAAGTGAATGTTTGTAATGTTATTTCTGACTTCTGTTGACTGCACAATATGGCGGATATCTTTTTGTTTTGATTGGGCTCTGAGCGCCGTACTCAGATTATTGCATGGTTTGCTTTTTCCATAAAGCTTCTTTTTTTATTTTATCTGACACAGTGGTTGCATTAAGGAGAAGTGGATCTAGAATTCCATGTATAACACTTGTATCTTTGATCAACGTTTATTATGAGTATTTCTGGAAATTGATGTGGCTCTCTGCAAAATCACCGGATGTTTTTGGAACTACTGAACACAACGCGCCAATGTATACTGAGATTTTTTTATATAAATATGACTTTTACCGAACAAAACATACATGTATTGTGTAACATAAAGTCCTATGAGTGTCATCTGATGAAGATCATCAAAGGTTAGTGATTCATTTTATCTCTATTTCTGCTTTTTGTGACTCCTGTCTATGGCTGGAAAAATGGCTGTGTTTTTCTGTGACTTGGCGGTGACCTAACATAATCGTTTGTGGTGCTTTCGTTGTAAAGCCTTTTTGAAATCGGACACTGTGGTGGGATTAACAACAAGATTACCTTTAAAATGGTATAAGATACCAAGGAATTTTAATTATGAGATTTCTGTTGTTTGAATTGGGCACCCTGCACTTTCACTGGCTGTTGTCATATCGATCCCGTTAACGGGATCGCAGCCATAAGAAGTTATTAAGAAACAGCTTGGGCAGCAACATCTGGGGCCTGCTTGAAGACTGAGAATTAAACCAGTTTGGTCCCAGGTGGACAGCCCATTTGAAACCAACATTTACAGCCTACTTATTGCCCTAGTGGGAAAATTGAGGACTTGGGTCCCAGGTGTTACATCTGGGTAACCCATTTGGGTAAACACCTGGGACACATGCAGGTAAGTCCTCAATTTGCCCGCTAGGACAACTTATGAAGCCCAACATGGCAACCACATGTGGGGCCAACATGGTTTTTGAGGACAAAACTTTGTGGGCCCCTTGTGGTTATTCTTTATGAGGGCTCAAATGTTAACCCTTCCTTAACCCACTTGGGTTCAAACCTGGGGACCACATGGGTAATCATACATTTGCCCACTGGGGTCCCTCAATAATACCAACATGAACCGACATAAAGACCAACATTGCAACCACATGTGGGGCCAACGTGGATACTGAGGACAAAACTTAGTGGGCCCACTGTTGGGTTTCTCTAATGGGGCCCGTGGAACAGCCCTTCATTAATCGATTTGGGTCCCACATGGAAATGTTGACTGAAAAGGTGAAGTGAGATGGATTTTTGTCCTTTATTCTGCAAATCTCTACCATCGATAAAACATTTGATCTCAAATACAGTTTTGTGTTCCCAAAACGAAAATCTGTTACAAACAGAGTGGACTAAGTTTTGCAGACAACCCTTTGGCAAAGATGTTGTTTAGAAGGAGTGCAAGGGCAAATTGAGTTATTGCACACGTGCACTTCACAGAGTAGGTGTTCCCTAACAGAAATATGCAATTCCATGCTAGAAAGTGCCAATAGGATCTCGCTAGTTTGTGCTTGGCTCTGCCCAACTCCTTGCATGTTCTGCCCAACTATGATCCACTAGGATTATTTTGCTCCCATTAGACCACAGCCTGTCGTTTCCATCTTGGTTTAGTTATACAAATCTTTGCCTACATCTCCCAGAAAAGGATGTCAAGGGGACATTTTTGTATCTAAGAAATATTTTAAAAATGGTAAACTCTTTGATTACCCTAAAACGTTTCAAGTTGATAGGTCATTGTGAAGTGAATTTGCAAAGTATTTAAAATAAAAAATCTGATTCCCTGATTTATCAATAACTCAGCCATCTCTGAACCAATCACGTAGCTTAGCTAAATTAAGAGATGTACCATGGGCCTACATACCGAATAAGGTGTTATTTGGACCATTCCTGAGAATACGTTTTTCAAATGTTTGAAAAGATTTCCAAGATGGAGGAAAATCTACCCTGTCCTCGAGGCTAATATTTTCAGCATGAGGAAAGAACCTACATACAAATTTTCAGGTATCTAGTTCAGGGGTATGCTGCATTCGGTCATAAACGAGGTCCGGAGGACCGCGCTGACAAATATTTATATTTCCTTGCCGTGAAAAATGTCCCTAAATAGTCCTCTATCCATCGTTTAAAAATGTTTAACTTCTCTAGGATATGTGGGACGCTACCGTCCCACTTGGCCAATAGCCAGGGAAATTGTAGAGCTCCAAATTCAAAAAAATTATATAAAATCAAACTTTCATTAAATCACACATGTAAGATACCAAATTAAAGCTACACTCGTTGTGAATCCAGCCACCATGTCAGATTTCAAAAGGCTTTTCGGCGAAAGCATAAGATGCTATTATCTGATGATAGCACAATGTCAACAAAGAGAGAGTAGCATATTTCAACCCTGCCGGCACTACTGAAAACGCAGATATAAAATATAAAACATGCATTACCTTTGACGAGATTCTTTTGTTGGCACTCCAATATGTCCCATAAACATCACAAATGGTCCTTTTGTTCGATTAATTCCGTCCATATATTTCCAAATTGTCCATTTATTTGGCGCGGTTGATCCAGAAAAGAACAGCTTCCAATTTGCGCAAAGTCACTACAAAATATCTCAAAGATTACCTCTAAACTTTGCCAAAACATTTCAAAGTACTTTTGTAATACAACTTAAGGTATTTGTAAACGTTAATAATCGATCAAATTGAAGACGGGTCTATCTGTTTTCAATACAGGAGAGCAACAAACTAACGCTACTTTTTTTAGTCTTGCGCAACTCTCAAACAGTACACATGACGTTACACTGCTTCCTGATGGCCTTCTTCTTCATTGCACAAATGAATAACCTCAACCTATTTCCTAAGACTGGTGACATCCAGTGGAAGCGGTGGGAACTGAAAACAGAGTGATTAGAAATCCAGTATTCCAATGAAACCTCATTGAACAGACAGTTACTTAAAAAAAAAAGATTTAATGGTTAGTCCTCGGGGTTTTGCCTGCTACATAAGTTCTGTTATACTTACAGATATGATTCAAACAGTTTTAGAAACTTCAGAGTGTTTTCTATCCAAATCTACTAATGATATGCATATCTTATATTCTGGGGATGAGTAGAAGGAAGTTGAAATTGGGCACGCTATTTATCCAATAGTGAATTTGCTGCCCCCTATCCTAGAGAAGTTTTAAGCTCCCTGACTGTCTAGCTTTCATTTCGGTGATTATAAGCAATCTAGACAGTCAAGAAACAATATGAATGTAAGTCTATTACTGTTTCTAAAGTTTCGATTTGGTTTTAGTCATTTTAAAGTACAGTGAAATCGGGAAAGTATTTAGACCCATTTACTTTTTCCACATTTTCTTACATTACAGCCTTATTCTAAAATGGATTAAAATGTTTTTTCCCCCTCACCAATCTACACACAATACTCCATAATGACAAAGCAAAAACAGATTTTTATAAATGTTAGCAAATGTATAAAGAAAAACACTGAAATATCACATTTACATAAGTATTCAGACCCTTTACTCAGTACTTTGTTGAAGTACCTTTGGCAGCAATTACAGCCTCGAGTCTTCTTGGGTATGATGGTACAAGCTTGGCACACCTGTATTTGGGGAGTTTCTCCCATTCTTCTCTGCAGATCCTCTCAAGTTCTGTCAAGTTGGATGGGGAGCGTCGCTGTACAGCTATGTTCATGTCTCTCCAGAGATGTTCGATCGGCTTCAAGTCTGAGCTCTGGCTGGGCTACTCAAGGACGTTCAGAGACTTGTCCCGATGCCACTTCTGTGTTGTCTTAGCTGTGTGCTTAGGGTCATTGTCTTGTTGGAAGATGAACCTTTGCCCCAGTCTGAGGTCCTGAGCGCTCTGGAGCAGGTTTTAATCAAGGATCTCTCTGTACTTTGCTCTGTTCATCTTTCCCTCGATTCTGACTTGTCTCCCAGTCCCTGCCACTGAAAAACATCCCCACAGCATGATGTTGCCACCACCGTGCTTCACTGTAGGGATGGTGCCAGGTTTCCTCCAGACATGACGCTTGACATTCAGACCATAAAGTTCAATCTTGGTTTCATCAGACCAGAGAATCTTGTTTCTTATAGTCTGAGAGTCTTTAGATGCCTTTTGGCAAACTCCAAGCGGGCTGTCATGTGCCTTTTACTGAGGAGTGGCTTCCATCTGGCCACTCTACCATAAAGGCCTGATTGGTGGAGTGCTGCAGAGATGGTTGTCCTTCTGGATGGTTCTCCCATTTCCACAGAGGGACTCTGGAGCTTCGTCTTATTGACCATCAGGTTCTTGGTCACCTCCCTGACCAAGACCCTTCTCCCCCGATTGCTCAGTTTGGCCGGGCGGACAGATTTAGGAAGGGTCTTGGTGGTTCCAAACTTCTTCCTTTTAAGAATGATGGGGGCCACTGTGTTCTTGGGGCCCTTCAATGCTGTAGACAGTTTTTGGTACCCTTCCCCAGATCTGTGCCTCGACCCAGATCTGTCTCAAAGCCCTACGGACACTTCCTTCAACCTCATGGTTTGGTTTTTGCTCTGACATGCACTGTCAACTGAGGGACCTTATATAGAAAGGTGTGTCTCTTTCCAAGTCATACACAGTCAATTGAATTTTCCACAGATGGACTCCAATCACGTTGTAGAAACATCTCAAGGATGATCAATGGAAACAGGATGCACCTGAGCTCAATTTCGAGTTTCATAGCAAAGGGTCTGAATACTTATGTAAATAAGGTGTTTCTGTTTTTTATACATTTGCAAAATTTTCTAAAAACCTGTTTTAGCTTTGTCTTTATGGAGTATTGTGTGTAGATTGATGAGGACAAACATTATTTCATCCATTTTAGAATTAGGCTGTAATGTAACAAATGTGGAAAAAGTCAAGGTGTCTGAATACTTTCCGAATGCACTGTATGTTGAGTTTGTTTTTCCCCACTCAAACCAGCCGTATGTTTGAAACTCCTGCTCGAGGTCAACCGGGGCAGCGGATATGAGGGTCTAAGTTAGTCTTCTTATAAGAGCTCCACCTATAGACCACTTGGTGCCATTCTTTTTGACCAATTACTCATGGCCTCTCATTTCTGTGTGCCAAATTAGAAAAGGAGTTACCAATCTATGCTTGAGTTATTTGACCATGTGAAGTTATTTGACCATGATGATACTGACCTTGTGCTTTGATGAATTGGAAGGTATCTAGAAATAACAAAAAAGGGTCACTATGCAACTTAGCCATTCTAAGAAAATTCTTGAGACACATTTTTTCAAAACCAGTATTGATTGGCATGAGTCACAGTTCTATAGTAACATAATGTTAGTAACTATTCACACAAGATCATGACATTATTACTCCAGATCAGACATCTTATTGAGTTCACGTTATTTAGGCAAAAAATGACATATTCAAATCAGAGTCATCATTGTCCAAGACTGATAAATTGAGACATCAACTTACCACAGTTATAGCTGTAGACTACTACAAGAACTTGGAATGGAGGAATAACTCACAGACAAGGAGGATGACCAAAAACAGATGACCAGCCATATCAGGGGTGAACAACACCATTTTCACAGATCCTCCGACTCTCACAAACTACTAGGAGTATGGTGTTTGTGACTGAGAGAACGGTTTGAATAGAGAGGTAGATGAGAAACTTCCTCGCAGGAAAACCACAAACAAAGTCCATTAACTATCAAGTAGTGTCTCACATCATGAGGTTGGGGGAAGGTCAATCAGTCAAAGTTCTGTAGTTATATTTTGATCCTAAAATATAAAATGAACCTAAAAGCATTAGCTTCACTGTCAGAGTAAATTCATGTGTTGTATTTGAGGCCTTTTTGACTGTGACAACTTTGATAAAAAGAAGTAAGGTTTGTGTACAGCATTGGCAACACCCAAAAGTTAATATTCTGGCTGTGACTCCATGTCTGGCTCTGAAACTCAACAACACTACATGTCTGTTGACATCTTGAGGTGCTTACAGTAATTGTCAGAAGCATTCATTGGTTTCTCATGTTGGTATTTTTAGAGGCTGTATGTAGTTTGGGTTTTCATATCTAAATAGTCTGGTAAAGATGTTAAATGTAACCATAGTGTCTGTTGAATGTATCTGAGGTATCTGAGGTTTGGTTCAACTTCAACAGTTGCTTTTATGTGTAAGGTGGATGTTGGTGTTGTTTTACAGTTTGCTTAACTGACACCTAATGGAATTAGCTAAACAGATGAATAAAAAGCCAATATACTTATCAAGCCACCTCAGTTTATCAGAATAAAAACATGAGACATAGAAATACCAAAAATACAATCACAGAGACAGGCGTAAGAGATAGGTAGGTGTTTAACAGAAAGTCTTACTGTCTGACCCTTAAACTCAAGACATGCTCTATATACAGCATCCTGTGAGAGACGAGCATTTAACTTGTTGAGCGGAACAGACATATGACATTATATGAGAGGGGTATTCTGGGATCTGTAGCTAGAGAATGTGACAGTTGTGGTTTCACTATGAGTTTGCTGGTCTGTCGGGGATTGAGCTGTACACGTGGTGCATATCAGAGTACAAGACAGAAAGAGACAATTTGACAAATAGGCTTACAGTAGTTTGCATATAAATGATATGGTAAGAACAGTTTAGTGTAGAACACATTCACATGGGTGATGGTGAATGAGACAAACTCTGGCTATCATTTTTATTTGTGCTGTACTTTTTGAGATGCCTGCGTATCCACTCCAACAGTGGGCATTAATGTGGATGGTACAGAAGTGATCAGTTTCCTGTATCCACCTGGAAGAGAGAGAGAGAAAAAATAGATCTTACTTATCCTGTCTGTCTGTCTGTCTGGAACAGCAATCAACCAACTGTTGGTTTGAAACTTGAATGTTCAAGGGTCGTTCTTGAATTGCGGTGGCATTTGGGCATTAATACATTTTTGTTGATTTTGTATTAATTTAAATGCATTTGGGTACATCTTCCCATTATAAATCAACTGATATGGCAGCTTAATGACTTTAAATCATGTTTACCATTATGGTAACATTGTGACACCAGTAGAGTAACACCAATGACAATGTTTTGGTCGTTTTAGTTAATTACCCTTTAAAAATAATTGACTAAATCGATGTGATTAATCGTTTTGCTCACAATTAAATTGAGTTACACCAATGGCACTTTGTATTTAGACACATCAAATGATCAATGGAGTCCTCAAGTGTACAGCATAATAAAAGGGAGGGAATATTTTAGAATGTTCTTTAATGGCCTCCTGAGTGGCGCAGCGGTCTAAGGCACCGCGTTGCGGGGTCACTACAGCCTGGGGTTTGATCCCGTGTGTCACGATCGGCTGTGATTGGGCAGTCCCATAGAGCGGCGCACAATTGGCTCAGCATTGTCCGAGATTGGCTGGGGGGTTTGGCTGGGGGGGGGGCTTTACTTGGCTCATTGTGGTGGGCCGGGCACCTGCAGGCTGACTCCGGTCATCAGTTGAATGGTGTTTCCTCTGACACATTGGTGCAACTGGATTCCAGTTTAAGCAAGCGGGTGTTAAGAAGCATGGCTTGGTGGGTCATGTTTTGAAAGACACATGACTTGACCTTAGCCTCTCCTGAGGGCCGTAAAAACATAGGAGGACACCAAGGTCTGGACCTCTGTAATTTCCTCTAATATTAAAACATATTTAATAGTAAAAAAATATATTTTGTACACAGTAAAGAAAATCAATTATGGGTCAACATCTATATATTGCTTCCAGCGATGATCAAAGCTCAGAATGCTTATCTTTTTGATCTGTTTGAGCTCTAATCGTGCATGCCTCTGTGAACGAGTGGAATTATTAACAGTGATTTGGTCGTTAGCAGCACATTCATCACTCTCCATAGCTGCTGGAAGTAGTTAGCCGCGTTGAAGACATCTATATCAGTCCGCTAACACAGGACTAGTAATGGCCCAGTGGACTACTTTTGTGAGAATCGTTTTTACTTTAAGTATTTGTGTGTTTACAGCATTTTTTTACTTGAGTCTGATAATTATTTGAAGAAAAACTTAATCTGATAATACCTGTGGAATATAAAATACTTGCTTGATATACACTACCGTTTAAACGTTTGGGGTCACGTAGAAATATCCTTGTTTTTGAAAGAAAAGCAAATGTTTTATCTATTAAAATAACATGAAATTGATCAGAAATACAGTGTAGACATTGTTAATGTTGTAAATGATATTTGTAGCTGGAAACGGCTGATTCTTTATGGAATATCTACATAGACGTACAGAGGCCCATTATCAGCAACCATCACTCCTGTGTTCCAATGAAACGTTGTGTTAGCTAATCCAAGTTTATCATTTAAAAGGGTAATTGATCATTAGAAAAACCTTTTGCAATTATGTTAGCACAGCTAAAAACTGTTGTTCTGATTAAAGAAGCAATAAAACTGGCCTTCTTTAGACTAGTTGAGTATCTGGAGCATCAGCATTCATGGGTTCGATTACAGGCTCAAAATGGTCAGTCTATTCTTGTTCTGAGAAATGAAGGCTATTCCATGCGAGAAATTGCCAAAAAACTGAAGATCTCGTACAACTACTCCCTTCACAGAACAGCGCAAACTGGCTTTAATCAGAATAGAAAGAGGAGTGGGAGGCCCCCGGTGCACAACTGATTAAGAGGACAAGTACATTAGAGTGTCTAGTTTGAGAAACAGACGCCTCACAAGTCCTCAACTGGCAGCTTCATTAAATCTTACCCGCAAAACACCGGGATGTTGACCTTCTAGGCAGAGTTCCTCTGTCCAGTGTCTGTGTACTTTTGCCCATCTTAAAACTTCTTATGGCTGCAAGCCCGAGGCCGCCCACAATATGACAACAGCCAGCTCAAGTGCAGGGCGCAAAATTCAAAATATATATATTTTTTAATATTTAACTTTCACACATTAACAAGTCCAATACAGCAAATGAAAGGTACACATCTTGTGAATCCAGCCAACATGTCCGATTTTTTAAAATGTTTTACAGCGAAAACAGCACGTATATTTATGTTAGCTCACCACCAAATACAAAAAAGGACAGACATTTTTCACAGCACAGGTAGCATGCACAAAGCCAACCTAACTAACCAAGAACCAACCAAACTAACCAAGAAACAACTTCATCAGATGACAGTCTTATAACATGTTATACAATAAATCTATGTTTTGTTAAAAAAATGTGCATATTTCAGGTATAAATCATAGTTTACATTGCAGCTACAATCAGAAATTGCACCGAAAGCAGCCAGAATAATTACAGACACCAACGTCAAATACCTAATTACTCATCATAAAACATTCCTGAAAAATACATAGTGTACAGCAAATGAAAGACAGGCATCTTGTGATTCCAGCCAATATTTCCGATTTATTAAGTGTTTTACAGCGAAAACACAGTATAGCGTTATATTAGCTTACCACAATAGCCAGAAACACAAGCCATTTCCCAGCAGCAAAAGTTAGCGATCGTAACAAACCAGTAAAAGATACATAATTTTTGACTAACCTTGATATTCTTCATCAGATGACAGTCCTATAACATCAGGTTATACATACACTTATGTTTTGTTCGAAAATGTGCATATTTAGAGCTGAAATCAATGGTTATACATTGTGCTAACTTAGCTACTTTTTCCACAACGTCCAGATATTTTTCTGACACTTTTTCTGACACACATATTCTGACCAAATAGCTATTCATAAACATAACTAAAAAATACATGTTGAATAGGAAATGATAGATCCATTAGTTCTTAATGAAATTGCAGTGTTAGAATTCTAAAAAATAACTTCATTACGACATCCAGCTTCGGTATAGCTAGAGTACCCAAAAGTTGGGCGCCGACGACTACTTCACATGTACGACAGATTTATGAAATAGCATCATAAAATGTTTCTTACTTTTGCTGATCTTTCATCAGAAAGGGGACAAGGGGTCCTTTGTCGGGAACAATCGTTGCTTGGATTTAGAACGGACACTTTCCCTCTTGAATTAGCAAGCACACTAGCCAAGTGGCACGAAGCTCTCCATCGTCAACAAAGTCAGAGAACGGAACACGGCAAAACTCCCGAAAAAATTTCAATAATCTGATTAAACTATATTGAAAAAACATACTTTACGATGATATTGTCACATGTATCAAATAAAATCAAAGCCGGAGATAGTAGTCGCCTATAACGACAGCTTTTCAAAAGGCAAATCCATGTCCCTCTTCGCGCCTTCCTGAAAACAGGAAATGGAGGACACGTCATTCCATGAGCTGTAATTCGAGTCCAGATCAAGTTACACAGTCCATTTCTTCTCTCACTCCTTGTCGACATCTAGTGGAAGACGTATGAAGTGCATCTAAACTAATAAATAACATGGACTTTAATAGGCAGCCCCTGGAACAGAGCCTCAATTTCAGACTTTCCACTTCCTGTCAGGAAGTTTGCTGCAGAATGAGTTCTGTTTCACTCACAGATATAATTCAAACGGTTTTAGAAACTAGAGAGTGTTTTCTATCCAATAGTAATAATAATATGCATATTGTACGAGCAAAAATTGAGTACGAGGCCGTTTGAAATGGGCACCTTTTATCTGGCTACTCAATACTGCCCCTGCAGCCAAAACAGGTTAATATTTTATTTTTATTGGCCAGTCTGAGACATGGCTTTTTCTTTGCGACTCTGCCTAGAAGGCCAGCATCCCAGAGTTGCTTCTTCACTGTTGACGTTGAGACTGGTGATTTGCGGGTACTATTTAATGAAGCTGCCAGTTGAGGACTTGCTGCCAGAGAGACTAGGCGATCACAAACTGTCTCCCCAACTCCCAGTGACCTCTGTTACCAGGCCACCAATAGGTTGCTAGGGAGCAGGACACCTGACAGTCCTTCTGCCTGCTCAGGTCAGAGCCTCCACAGTCTCTCTCCAAGTGGACAAGAGTGATGGAGTGCGTGGACAGAAGTGAGTGATGTTATTATTGAAAGTTGTGCATTTACTGTTGGTTGTTACTTTTGCTGGTGGTTAATAGTAGTTGATGCTGTGTCTTATACAGTCCTTTGCTTGTGTCACTATCTCCTTATACAGTTAATTTTATTATTGCTCATGTGCTGTTACTCATTCCTTCTCATGCTATGTTTATTAGTATATTCCGTCATATTATTCTCTGTTCAGAACCACATCCATCTCATATGTCCTCTGGAAATAAAGTAATTTAGTGTGAGTAACGCTGTGCGGTTGCCGTAATCCTCTGACTGGGAAAGGTGGGCTTTTCATGCTCAGCAGTTTACCGTGTGTATCAATAATGATCCACCACCAAACGGACATCTAGCCAACTTGACACAACTGTGGGAAGCATTGGAGTCAACATGGGCCAGCATCCCTGTGGAACACTTTCGACACCTTGTGGAGTCCATGCCCCAACGAATTGAGGCTGCCCTGAAGGCAAAAGGGGATGCAACTCAATATTAGGTCATGTTTTGTACACTCAGTATATGATGATACTCTTATTCATAACAAAAAAAGAGGTAGCTAAATATAATGTGCCTTTAATGATGTCACGACTTCTGCCGAAGTCGTTGCCTCTCCTTGTTCGGGCGGTGTTCGGCGGTCGACATCACGTCCTCGCGTAGACTACAGCGGTAATGGTCGATCAGGGCCCTGTCGCTCTATCAAACGCCGGCAGCCAAGGTTCTAAACTCCAAAGCAAACTCCTGTGCACTCCTCGTCTCCTGCCTCAGATGATAGAGGCGCTCACCCGCCGCTTTGCCTTCAGGTGGGTGGTCGAATACTATCCGGAAATGTCGGGTGAACTCCTCAAAATGGTGGCTCACCTCTAGCCATCATTGATCCATTTTTTATTTTCCATTGGTTTTGTCTTGTCTTCTCACACACCTGTTTTCAATCCCATCCATTACATGTTGTGTATTTAACCCTCTGTTTCCCCTCATGTCTTTGTCAGAGATTGTTTATTGTCAGTGTTGTTTTTATGTGTATAGGTGTGCGACTGGTCTTCGTACCCATATTTGTTTATGTTCTTATTAGTGTTATGGAGCATGTTACTTGGACATTCATTAAAAGACTCCATTTTACACTCCGTTTGACTCTCCTGCGCCTGACTTCCCTGCCACCTATACACACGACTCTGACAAATGAGAAGAGTTAAAATCTAGGCCTATTTATTTCTTCTTTGGATTCCCAAAATAGTTCGAAATCGCCATCTATCTATACATTGCAGATCAAATTCCTCACCTTTACTGACTGTGATTGTTTCATACTTGCGAAATAGCTTATAGGCCCTCTACAGCAGGGCTGCCCAACCCTCTTCCTGGAGATCTACCATCCTGTGGGTTTTAAGTCCAACCCTAATTTAACACACCTGATTCTACTAATTAGCTGCTCAACAAGACGTTAACTAGCTGAATCAGATATGCTAAATTAGGGTTGGACTGAAAACCTACAGGACAGTAGATCTCCAGGAAGAGGTTTGGGAAGCACGGCTCTACAGAATCGGTGTTTACAGGTCCAAAACAGCAAATGTCACTGCAAAAGAAAACATTTTGCCACCTCCAAAGACTGAAGAAATTCAGAGTCATCATTGTCCAAGACCAAGTCAAGACCGAGTGAGAATGGATCTGAGACCGAGACACTCAATATGTGGTATCGAGACCGAACTCGAGATTAAGAAAAGGAAATTAAAAACATGGTGGGGATATTATTCTTGAGAACAAACGTTTAACGTTTGTATCGATTGGCATCAGTCAAAGTGCACCAGTAACATCATGTTAGTAACTACCCACTGGGCAAAAACTGGTTGAATCAACTTAGTTTCCACATCATTTCAACCAAAAAACTCAATGCGATTATGTTGAATCAATGTGGAAAACTGATTGGATTTGAAAAATGTATTTGATTTTTTTTCACACTACTTTTCACCTAAATCCAATAAAATTGGTGAAAGACCATGTGTTCTTAATGTTTTGTTTACTCAGTGTACAATATTCACAAGAAATATGATCAAATTAGACACTCAATACCAATGATATAGAGGCAATATTTCTCCTATCTACTGTAGTTATTAGCTTAATAAGATAATAGAGGTGCAGATACATAAGCAGTAAACAACGACACTGAACATTTCCATGGAAATATAGCATGACAAGTGGGGTTTCATCACTCGTGAGATGCTTGTTGTAATGGTCAGAAGCATTAATACATTTCTCATATTGGTGTTTTTTGGGGGTGAATTTAGATTCGTTTTTTTATATCTTGCTATAATTAAAAACAAAGTAGATTTTTGGGTGCATCTGGAATATATTATAAGCATATTTCAACGATAAATGAATTTCACCAAGAAAAATGTCTTACCACTTTGGATCTTAATGACTTAATTTATCTTAATTTCCTAATTTACCTGTTTTTTGCATTGTGTGAATATGTTATATATTTCTTTATTTTAAATTGTCTGTATCTATCAATTTTGATCAAAAATAAACTTTTTTTAGTAAACTGTATCAAACCGTTATGGAAGGAGACATCACACAGATGGCAGAATAGATATAAATACACTATATATTTACTTGGGCATTTACTTAAAAATGTTTAAAGGGGAGTATGCCCCGGACCCCTCCAAAATCCCCAAATAAAAATACTAACACATTAACAGATATTATGGATAGGCATGTAACACAAGCCAGGTGTCCATTTGTGATACAGTGAATTACGGCAGTTCCAAGCATTTTGGGGGCCCTAAGCGAGATTTGCCCACCTCGCCGACAAAACATTTTAGTGGCCCCGCTCATGGCGGCGGAGAGAAACATTTGGAGCTTTAAAGTTAATGTCCTGCAATTCTACTCATTTTGCCATGGGGCAGAAAGAACTTTGCAGTTATTAAGCAAATTTCCTGAAATTCAACACGTGGTGCCATTGTCGTTGAAATAATTAAAATTCAGTTTTAAAGCTAATTTACTGCAATTCTTAACATTTTGCCATGACTTATGCCATGTTCATTTGATATCTGAGTGAGAGTGACTAACAAAATCATTGGGGGCCCCCTGGAGGTCAGGGCACCTGGGCAGTAATTTGGCCATTACTACAAGACTTAGATAGCTGGCGAGACTAACTGGGCCTAGCAATCTATAAAATCTTAGCTGACATGGGATAATTGAGTGACTGTCAGTGACTGACATAACAAGAGAAAAACTGCTGATGCAGAACCACATTTCAAAACTGCACGTTGTGTATTCTACTATCCTACGTTTTCTTCTGGAGGGGCCTCTAGTGGCTGCTTACTGTATGTCGCTTATGCCTAGAAATGGTACTGCAGTAGATGTATTAGATACTTATTTACAGCAACATGATGTGTGATAAATAAAGGACATCCTGAAATAAAGAGTATTTCTGTGAGACATACAGAGAGCCAGTGGTGTAGTTTCAGTGTGTCTGCAGAAGACTGTACAACCCATCCGGCTGGGCTGAGGTTGCTGGTCTGTCGGGGATTGAGCTGTATACGTGGTACGTATCAGACTAGAGAAAAGAAACAGACAGTTTAAGGACAGACAGTCCTTTAATTCTACAGTAATGTAAATGTAATGTAACTTAAAAGTATGTAACATCAATCTGAAACGGAGAGTCGTTCACAATCATCAAACACAGTGGGTGATTCTGAACTTACATTGTTGTTTTCAGATGACTTTCCATTTTCTTCAACAGGGCCTGTACAACACAGAGGGAGCCTGAGTGAGTGTGTGTGTGTGTGTGTGTGTGTGTGTGTGTGTGTGTGTGTGTGTGTGTGTGTGTGTGTGTGTGTGTGTGTGTGTGTGTGTGTGTGTGTGTGTGTGTGTGTGTGTGTGTGTGTGTGTGTGTGTGTGTGTGTGTGTGTGTGTGTGTGTGTGTGTGGTTGTTTGTCAATTTGCTGTACTTAATGTCCCTTCACACTTCTCCTCCTGACTCAAACCATCCTGTAGAAGTACTATTCTCTATTCTCATGCTCTAACACATTATCTTATGTATAACTTATATACATACATGATTACTGATATGACTACATCAGACCAACATACACGCCTAAACAACTTTGAGTCCTATAAAATGCCCTACATGTTATGAATCATTGGGATTGAGTTAAATAGACAAACCTAATGGTATAGATGTGGATGGTACAGAAGTGATCAGGCTGTAGACCCCTGCATTCTCTGAATCAGCCTGGAGGAAAGAGAGAGAGAAAGATCCTTATTTTCCCTCAGACTGTTTGTCTGTCCGTCTGAAAACCAGTATGTATCTATGTCCAAGGTAATTAATTTTGCTGTACTTACATCTTCATTTGCAGATTGCTTCACAGGACCTGCACCTCACAGAGAGACAAAGACACAAGTAAGAGGTAGTTTTTTTCTGGGGGGGGGGGGGGGGGGGGGTCAGGAGAAGTGAAAATAACAGGGTTTGATGTCCCTTCACACTTCCCCTCCTGACTCAAACCACCCTGGAGACTTACAGCTCTGTTCTCACGCTTTCAAGATGCTCTGACTAAAAAATGTAAGTTAGTTTGGTTGGCATTGAGTGATTAAGTGTTATTGTGCTGAGTGTCCCAAATTCACGTCCCAGGTCAGGAAGACAGGGACAGAAGACCTTCTGTTACAAACTCACCTGAGGGCAAAAATGTGGACGGTACATAGGTGATGAGAGAATAGATCCCAGCATCCCTTGAATCCAACATGCCTGCACTGCTCATAGCTCCCATCACCAAATCATCTACAACAGAAACAAAATTAAAATGAAATTAGAATATGTGTTTGTACATGCATGTGTGTAGTTGTGTTAGTAGTGTGTGCAGTGCTTGATGTATTTTGTTAGGAACATACATTGTCTGTGATCATCCTGTCTGGCTGTAGGTCTGTACAACATAAAAGTATAAGAAGGTTGTGGTAAGAACATCTCATCATGGACAATACAGAACTAAAGGTTGATACAATCTGCATCATATTCACAAGGAGAATTCTTACCTCTGAGAATTGGTTTTCTCTGAAAAACAAATTAGACTAAATGAATGATATTGAATATAGCCTACACTACACAATATCACCAAAAGGAGTTGAAAGATTAACCCATGTCAAAGGCACTTATATTAATATGAGAAAGGAAAATGTTTGCAAATTATTTGTTATGCAGAATCGGAAAGTACTCACTGGTCCTCCTGCAAAGATAGACAGCTGTCAATCCAATCAGGAACACGCCCACTCCAGAAGACATACCCACTGCTGCCTGCCATAATTGCACCGCTGTTTGGTGACATGATGTCATCAGAAGAGGTCATTAGCTCTTAATCCAAATGTAAATACTTCAATGGTAGACAGGTGTCAGAATACCACTTTATTATTAGTCTTTGTAAATGTTTCCGTTTTCATATATGTGAGAAAAGACAGCAAGTTAGCTAAGCGTTTTACATTTGAGTCTGTGAAGGAAAATGTAATGGTTGTGCTTTTCTAATAACCAATTGGACTGGGTTCATGCAAGTGACTGATTGATCGTGACTGGGAGGAATCCTCACTATCAGCATAAGCAATTTGGCAGTGCGCCAAGAACATTGTTTTGAAAACCGAAAGGGGTGTCTCAGTTGGTCACATGCATGAACCAAACGTTAATGATGAATGAATTATGAATAATGAATAAGCTAAATCTTGCAAATATAACTTGTCTGTTTAAGCAGTATATAAGACAACTAATGGGACTTCCCCGGCGGAGCTCCCGACCAACGTGTACTATGGTACATTAAGTTTGTTGGAACCTCTCCAACTTGTTGATAATAAAGAATTATTCATTTAATATTGACTTCAGGTGTCCCTGATGGTAATTTCCGCGACAAGTAATTTAGCAGAGTCTCTTATCCAGAGTGACTTAAATTAGTGCATTCATCTTAAGATAGCTAGGTGAGGCAAGAACATATCACAATCACAACAAGTACATTTTCCATCAACAAAGTAGTTATCAGCAAAGTCAGTGCTAGCAGGAAAAGACAAGTGCATTTTTGCTGTGGGATTACTAAATAAGGATACTTACCCAAAACTCTTTTAATATTTGAATTCACAACGCTGTCTGTGGAGCTTTGACCTCCTGTGCACATGCAAGATAGAGATGGTTTGTTAACAGTTAACACACATCACAACTTAGTAAACACCAATAAACCAAAACCGTGTGGCCATACTCACTTTCAGTTGGACTCTTTGGTGTGTCCGTTGTCAAAGTAGGACTAACAGTCAAATCTGGTGCAAAGCAAAGTCATTGAATCTGGTTATACAATAAGGTATCTTAATGGGATGATTTAATTAATCCAATATCAACCTCTTTTCTAGTAATTAGGCACAATTGTAATGAAAAAAGAATACAAAGACCTGGGTTTGACAAAATATGTCATTATTTTTCAGTTTTACTAACTAAAGATGACCAACACACCTGATGTAGGATTCACTGCTGTGCTAGGGGCCAAATGAGAGGTCAAACCTGGTGAGAAGAGAAATGTACATTTGTTTCATATCAAATAAAATAAAATGTTTTACAACAGGTGTTACAATACAGCCTTACCATGAAACACTTACTTTCAACAATGACATTTTTTTAAGTAAGAAAATATTAGATTTTTTAAAATTATAAATAATTAAATAAATTTAAAATTAAAACAATTAAAAGTAACACAATTAAATAACAATAATGAGGCTATATACAGGAGGGAATTCAGGTAAGGTGTAAAGTGACTATGCATAGTAAATAAACAACGAGTAGCAGCAACTTAAAAAGTAGGTGAATGCAAATAGTCTGGTTAGCCATTTGATGAACTCTTTAGCAGTCTTATGGCTTGGGGGTAGAAGCTGTTAAGGAGCCTTTTGGACCTAGAATTGGCGATCCGGTACCACTTGCCATGCGGTAGCATAGAGAAAAGTTTATGACTTGGGTGACTGGAGTCTTTGACAATTTTTAGGGCCTTCCTCTGACCCCGCCTGGTATAGATGTCCTGGATGGCAGGAAGCTTGTCCCCAGTGATGTACAATAACCTCTGCGGTCGGATGCCGAGCAGTTGCCATACCAAGCGGTGATGCAATCAGTCAGGATGCTCTCGATGGTGCAGCTGTATAACTTTTTGAGAATCCCATGACAAATATTTTCAGTCCCCTGAGAGGGGATAGGCATTGTCATGCCTTCTTCACGACTGCCTTGGTTTGTTTGGACAATGATAGTTTGTTAGTGATGTGGACACCAAGGAAGTTAAAACTCTCGAACCCGCTCCACTACAGCCCTGTCAATGTGAATGGGGGCGTGCTTGTTGTCTTGGCATCACACTGACAGGTCTCTGACCTAATCCCTATAGGCTGTCTCATCATTGTCGGTGATCAGGCCTACCACCATTGTGTCGTAGGCAAACTTAATGATGGTGTTGGAGACGTGCATGACCAAGCACCTGTGGATGAACAGGTAGTACACGAGGGGACTCAACACACACCTTTGACAGGCCCCTGTGTTGAGGATCAATGAGGCAGATTTTGTTGTTGCCTACCCTTACAACCTGGGGGCGACCCATCAGGAAGTCCAGGATCCAGTTGCAGAGGGAGGATTTAAGGCCCTGTGTACTTAGCTTAGTGATGAGCTTTAAGGGGAAATATAGTGTTGAACTTTAGTCAGCAAACAGCATTCTCACGTAGGTGTTCCTTTTGTCCAGGTGGGAAAGGGCAATGTTGAGACCAATAGCGATTGCGTCATTTGTGGATCTGTTGGGGCGGTATGTGAATTGTAGTGGGTTTTGGTTAATACATCCCATGCCTCAATGCCATCGGATGAATCCCAAAACATATTACAGTCTGTGCTAGAAAAACTGTCCTGTAGCTTAGCATGCGTGTCATCTGACCACTTCCGTTATGAGCAAATCAATGGTAAGTCCTGCTTGAGTCTTTGCTTGTTAGCAGGAATCAGGAGGATAGAATTATGGTCAGATTTGCCAAATGGAGGGTGAGGGAGAGATTTGTACGCATCTCTGTGTGTGGAGTAAAGGTGGTCTAGAGATTTTTTTTCCTCTGGTTGCACATTTGACATGCTGGTAGAAATTAGGTAAAATGGATTTAAGTTTTCCTGCATTAAAGTCCCCAGCTACTAGGAGCGCCGCTTCTGGATGAGCATTCTCTTGTTTGCTTATGGCCTTATACAGCTCATTGAGTGCAGTCTTCGTGCCTGCATCGGTTTATGGTGGTAAATAGACAGCTACGAAAAATATAGATAAACTCTCTTGGTAAATAGTGTGGTCTACAGCTTATCATGAGATATTCTACCTCAGGCGAGCAAGACCTCTAGACTTCCAGTTGTTTTTGACAAATAGACACAGACCACCACCCCTCGTCTTACTGGAGGTTTATTGTTCTGTCTTGCCGATGCACGGAAAACCCAGCCAACTATATATGATCCATGTTCTCGTTCAGTCATGACTTGGTGAAACGTAAGATACGGATGGTAAACCAGGATTATCCACTTGCAGACGAATTCTCACCAAACATCATGATCTGCGGCCCCTGTATCGGAATCTCCTCTTCATGCGAATGAAGGGGCTTTGGGCCTGGTCTGTGAAGAGACGTAAAATCTTTCTCCTTCAATTCATTAAAGAAAAAATCTTCGCCCAGCGAGTAATCGCTGTTCTGATGTCCAGAAGCTCTTTTCGGTCATAAGAGACGGTGGCAGAAACATTATGCACAAAACAAGTCACAAACAACGCAAAAAAAACACCCAGAATGGCACAATTGGTTAGGAACCCGTAAAACGGCAGCCATCCCCTCCGGGGGCCATTCATATCTAAGAAAAGTACAACAAAGTAGAGTGACCGTACAAGCAGCCATGAATAAGTCTATGAGTAAACCTGTTGGAGCTTTAGTGAATTAGAGTGAACTAAACATGTCATTGTAAAGTAAGGGATACTTACTAGTTGGTCTCACTGTGATGTCAGGGGTCAAAGTAGAAGTAACAGTCGAAACTGCTGGAAAGTAATACAAGTCAATTCTGTATCTGATTACACAAATAGAAAGGTATTCATTATTTCTGTTAGAGAACAACACAACTCAGTCAGTAGAAAGATTAAATGTTCACAATTTCATAATTTGGCATATTACTGTTAAAACCCAGAACCTTAAAAGCTTAGGGTGTACCATGGGATGCCCCGTTAACATCCCACATAATGCTTACATGGATATTCCCTTCATTAACTTCTAGAATGGTCTCAGCCACTTATGATTGCCTGCTGTCTGTTAAATGCTCTACATTGGGTGTCCCTCTAGTATGGAACCGTGAAATGCAGGGATTGGGACCTGACCTGAACTGGGATACCATTTAGGAAAATGTATTTGTTACCTCTAAAAACCCAGCACACCAGCTTATACATAGAAGTTATGCAACACCATTAAGTGTTTTAAGATGAAGCTGATTCCAACTCCAATATGTGAGAGATGCTGTATGAATACTGTTGTAACACTAATGTTTTGGGAATGTCCTTTGGTGTCCCAGTTCTGTTCACATGTTCCAAATGTCCTTACAAAAATGTGTTTCCCTGTGAATATCCACCTTTATTTTTGTTGAATGATAACTGGTTCAGAAAATAATAATTTATGCGGGGTTAACAGCAGCAAAAAAGGTTATCCTTAGTGGATTACCCCTACAATCCTCTTGCCTCAAACATGGTTATCATATTTTCAAGATATTGTTCGTATAGAGCGATCAGTGGCCATGATAAACAAAGCTCGGGCAAATACAATTGAGGCATGGGATGTATTAACCAAAACTCTATCAGATATCAACACCTCTTGAACAAGCAATGGACCTACATGGTAAGGGAGTTGGAGATAGACATTTTATTTTCTGAGAATAATATAGAATATTTTTTTATTGTAAACTTCACTTCCTTCCTGTAAATGTCTAATTCGTCTGAGAAAAGACAGGTAGTCAGCTAGAGATGGATGCTTACCCAGAACGCTTTCTGTGGAGCTTTGACCTCCTGGGCACACGCAAGAGAGAGACTGTTTAATAACAGTTAACACACAACACAACTTATTACGCCACTAAACTAAAATCATGTGGACTCTTTGGGGTGTCAGTTGTCAAAGTAGAACTAGCGATCGAACCTGGTGCAAAGCAAAGTCATTGGATCTGATTAAACAAAAATGAAGGTATTTAAATGAGTTGATTTAATTAATGAGATATAAACCTCTTTTTTTAATCAGGGGAAATTAGGAGTAAAAACCTGAGTAAAATAAATCTAGCCTATTTGTTTAATTCCTTTCTGCTAACTAGAGAAAGATGACCAACACACCTGATGTAGGATTCACTGCTGTGCTGGGGGTCAAAGGAGAGGTCAACCCTGGTGAGAAGAGATTACACAAGAACAAACGTAAATTAATTTAATATCTAAGGTCATTCAATAAGCATAAAGAGAGAAGTACACTACACATTACTTACAAATCAGATGGACTAAAAGTACACAAATCTGGACTGAAATTACAAGCAGCTATGAATGGGTCAATTCATAAATCGGATGGAGCTTTAGTGAATTAATGTTAACAAAAATATACATGTAAGTTAAAATTAGTGGGCCTACTTACTGGTAGTTGATCTCACTGGGGTGTCTGGGGTCAAAGTAGAAGTAACAGTCGAAACTAGTGGGAAGCAATATAATTACACAAGAATAAGGTATTACATAATGTTGGTCTCCTAATTTTACAGGACCGTAATCTAAACTCTTGACTGTATAATTACTATTTGCAGAGATTGTCACGTTCCTGACCTGTTTTCCTTTGTTTTGTATTTATTTTAGTTGGTCAAGGCGTGAGTTGGGTGGGTTGTCTATGGTTGATTTTCTATGTTGGGATTTTGTGTTTGGCCTGGTATGATTCTCAATCAGAGACAGCTGTCAATCGTTGTCCCTGATTGAGAATCATACTTAGGCAGCCAGGGTTTCACTTGTGTTTTGTGGGTGTTTGTTCCTGTGGAGGTTTTGTTGCCACACAGGACGGTTTCGGTTTTGTCACGTTGGTTGTTTTTTGTATTTTGAAGTGTTTTGTTGATTTTCATTAAAAGAATGAACACTAACCACTCTGCGTTTTGGTCCCCACCTTCTGTCAGCGAGGACAGCCGTAACAGAGATGGTCATTTAGAGGCCCAACACACCTTCTGTAGGACTCACTGTCGTGCTGGTAGGCAAAGTAGATCTAGGACCTCAAATTAGCATTTTATTAATGATCGTATTATTGATTATCATGGTGTTGTTGGCCTTTTGAAATACCTTCATGACTTATCTATTCAAAGTGGGCAAAGTAGGACTATCACATTTACTATGGACAGATTGCTTCTAGCCCTGGTAGATGATATTTCTCCTCATTATAGAGATGATAAGACCAATTCAAAAGGTGATAAAGTCTTTCAGGACAGATACGGTGTTGATTGTTGTTATCAGCTTCCTAGAATAAGGTCACCATGTATCTAACAGCAGAAGCCTAACAGTGCATACATACAATCTAAACACTGAACCAGGTCAACAAAGAATTTAAACTACACAACCTGGGACTCAACACCAGATCAGCCTGGGACCTGGCCCAGAATAAGACAGTGTGGAGATCCATATGTCAAGGTGCTGTGCTCCATGGAGCGAGTGAAGATGAGTGAGTGATTGAGTTAGTGGGGGGGGGGGTCAGAATGAATATAGTCATATTAAACAAATCAATGTGTAGTCAGATCATGAAGACCTGCAGCACTGATAGATTATTACCTTATAGATAATGACTCACCTGTAAAGCTGTACCCATCACTGCGTGGTGAGAGAGAGTTTGGTCCTGAGCTCACGCTGTAGTCACAGCTCACCTCCTTACTCCTCACTGACTGTAGACTTCTAATAAGATCATTCTCGTCCACAGAGAATTGACAGAACCAGCATTTGGAATCTGTGTGTTTCTTCTTCCAGACGTGTGCTCTAAAAAGACGCTTACTCTGCTCTCCAACATACAGGTTACAGGTGGTGTCATTACTGACAGAGCCAGGAATTAAACAGGTGATGATGAGGTTCTCTTTCAGACTAACTGTAATATTTGGTTTCTGACCTGTTGGGAGAGGACAACGACTTAATGAACTACAAGGCAGACTATTCTGCACATAACAATATATTGTAGAGCCCGCAGTCTTTCACTATGCAAGGTCAAATCATGATGGTCATAAACATGACATGGACTTATGATTTGTATAACTATTTTGAATTAACTTGGACTGTGATTTAAAAACATGAATTAAAATTAATTCATTTGTTCAAAATAAGTTAGCAATAAATTAAGCATTTGCCCAATGGGCACAGACGTCAGTTCTACACCTCGTTTTGATTTACATTTGATTGAGTTGTCAACTAATGTGAATTCAAAGTGAAATCAACAACATTTCATCCATGTCATTGGATTTAGGTTCAATGTTGGATGAAAAAAAGACCAACATTCACAAAATTATTTTGGCAAATCCAATACATTTTCCACGTTGATTTAATGCCATCAGAAGGAAAAAAATATTTTTTTGTTAAAAAGAGGTATAAACAATGTTTATTCAACAAGTTTTTGCCCATACTAATAAACCTGCCCTTAAAAAATTTACATACAGTATATATGTATTTCATACATATTTCTGTAAGTATCTTACCTGTAATAATGTATTTATCACTGCGGGGAGACAGAGAGTGTGATCCTGTGTTCACTCTATAGTCACAGCTCACATCTCTCTCCAACTGCAGATGCCTGAACAGATCATTCTTAGTGACACGGAAGGTACAGAATAGTTTGGATAATGTTGCGTTAAATCTCCCGACCCAAGCCTCTTTGTAGGCCTGAGGCTGGTCTCCAGTGTACAGGTTACAGCTATGACCATCACTGACAGACTCAGGAAGTACACAAATAATGGTGATGTCATGAGAAGATTCGTCATTGACACTAATGTCTGGTTTCTGCAGTTTACCTGTGAGGAGAACACATCAATAACTGTCCATACTGTAGGTTAATGAGAATACACACCTCTTTCTGTACTAGATAACAAAAAGAGTAAGAACTAAATCGTCTGTATATGTTAGCATGACATTACATATTGCAATCTGATTACAGTGAGCCAATCAGATCAGTGTATTCATAATAATAATACTATTTTACCAAGAATAGTGATAGGCGCAGGATGACTGTGCGTTGATGGATAGTGAGTCTCTACTGTGTAAAAACATCTCAGTTTGACCTCAGCAGATAAACGTTCACCTGCCCACGAGAGCAGCTCAGTCCCCGTGAGTGACCTCGTACAGGGTGAGGGTTTAGGATCTCTCCCCTCTGTGTAGAAGTAACACTGAGACACAGAGACAGATGGAGGAGCGTCACAGCTCAGCTGAACTGAGTCTCTCTCTCTGATGACTGTAGAACTCACTGTCAGCCTGGGCTGAGGGAGGTCTGTAATGTCAGAATCAGGAAGTAAACCACTTTCAACAGTTTGCTAAAATACATTGCATGAAATAAACCCTCAAATCTAAAAGTGCATAACTTCATCTCTTATTGCTTCAGTCAGTTTTTAAAATGTATATTATATAAATAATATAAAATAATCTGGTGTGTTAATCTTGAACCAGAATAGAAAAACACTGGGGTATAATAATACATACCCCGCTTACCCAGGAGAGTGACTGAGACAGGGTCACTGTAAGGAGAGTAGATAGACATCTCTACATCATAGTAGATACATCTCATGTTGACCTTGGTGGTTGGACCACGACCTGCCCATTCAAGCAGCTTGGTCCCTGTGAGTGAATGATGACAGGATGTGGTATGTTGGAAATGTTGTCTTTCCTCTATGTAGAAGTAACACTGAGACACAGAGGTAGATTGAGAAGTGTGACATCGCAGCTGAACTGTGTCTGTATCCCTGATGACGTCAGGACTCACTGTCAGCTGAGGAGGGACTGTGAGTTCAGAGGGAAATAGTATGTCAATCTAATATTCAACAGATTACTATGTACATAAAATCTTCATGTGTAACAGACCTGGGCATTTCAAGAACATGATTCATCACTTCAAATTACTTCTAGATTGTAAAAAGACAGTAAATAATTTTGTGAAACATTGTCTTTGAAATCAGAATTATATTGTTGCAGGTTAGTGTATTGTTGCTTATTGTTTCTCAGAATATGGTGAGAAATAAAAGGAGGGTCATTTTTACAATTATGTAAATAACCCGCTTACCTTCGACAGTGACCGAGACAGGATCACTGTGAGAGGATGGGTTATAACTCCCTACAGCGTAGTAGTAACATCTCACGTTGACCACAGCAGGTGAACGTTGATCTGACCACGAGAGGAGCTCAGTCCCTGTGAGTGTCTGCCGACAGGATGGTTTATAGTCTCGCTTCTCAGTGAAGAGATAACACTGAGACACGGAGACGGATGGAGGAGTCTCACAGCTCAGCTGAACTGAGTCTCTCTCTCTGATGACAGCAGGACTCACTGTCAACCTGGGAAGAGGAGGGCCTGTAAGATCAGAAGAGAGGAGTATTTCAAATGTTTGACTTGTTTTGAGAAATTTACTGACACCCATTGAATTGGATTTAAATATGCATGTCTATTATAAAATCAAGTAAATCTATCAACATTTAATGTCTAAAAACAGTTATCGTCATGTTTATTGAGACTAAAGGATTTTGATAATAAGGTCCATTCGTTCATATAATGATAGTATGTGAAATATATATTGTTTTAAGTAATGGCTTATTACAACATACATAAAAATATTCCAGACTGTGTTGAGGAAGATCTGAGAGGACAGAGGAACTGAGCATTTTGTTACTGGTTTGGGAAATGTACTGTCAGCTGTTAAATAAAACAATCACACTTCGTTTTTTCAGACCCTAGATCTTTGAGAATAATTCCCAGCGATAGTATGGGAAATAATGGGAATATAATATATTGCTTCATGCAACGGCTCTTTACAAAAGACAATAATAACGTATTTCTAGAGGACCAATTGAGCAGTACAGTGTTTGCAGTGTTTACAGCTATAGTCATTTGTTTTACCCTGAATTTGGACAGAAGTAGGTTCACTGTATACGGATTTAAACTGCCAACCTTCAGCACTGTATTGTATTCATAATTTATCAGTCATTCCTGTTGAATTCATAGTGTCAGATGGATACGCTATCAGCTAATGTTATGTTTGAATGATAAGAATAAATACCATAATTATTATTATATTTTTCCAGGGTAACTAAAAACTCATAATTATGATACTGACCTTGGGCTTTGATGGATATGAAGGTATCTAGAAATTATAAAATATGTTATAGTCTGACATTCTAAAAAAACAAATTCTACATGAGATACCTGAGCACTTCACACAAGTTGGTAAAGTGGCATAACCTACTGTAATGCATTAATGGGAATCAAGCAATGGCCATCATTTTCTGAACAAAATGTAAAATAATGATAGAGAGAAATAAATAAGATGATTAATGGAATAAGATACAAGACACTCATCATAGTCATGAGATTCAGAAATATCAACAGTTCCTAAAGTAAAAGAGTAAAAGAGGGGAGAGAAGAAGAGGAATATCCTGTAGAACAAACAGATGATGAAACTGTAGAAATGTAGAAATAACTCACCAAAAAGGAGGATGACCAAGAACAGATGACCAGCCATATCAGGGATGAACAATGCCATTTGTCGGACAGCTACATACTGTTAGTCTGTCTTCACAGTAAGGTGTGTGACTGAGTCAGAGGATTGTTTGAATAGAGAAGTAGATGTGGAGCTTGTTCACTACAAAACCACAGAGAGTAGAAACCTAAACAGACTCATACAGCAAGTGTGAGCTAATGTTTCAGGGGTAAGGGTATCTGAATAATCAGAATAATTTATCGGTCAAAATCTCTCCTCCATATGCATTTGGACAGTGAAGCCCCAAAAATATATATGGCTCTATACTCCAGTATTTTAGATTTGAGATAGAATGTTTTCATTAAAGAGACAGTACAGAATTTCCCCTTTATTTGAGGATATTTTCATAAAGTTTTCATTCCCCTTGACTTATTATTAAAATTATTATTATTATTATTATTCTGTTACAGCCTGAATTCAAAATGTATTTAAAAAAACATGTCTCACCCATCTACACACAATACCCCATTATGACAAACTGAAAACATGATTTTGTAATTTTTACTGATTTATTGAAAATGAAATAGAGAAATATCTCATTTTGATAAGTTTTTACACCCCTGAGTCAATACTTTGTAGAAGCACCTTTGGCAACGATTACAGCTGTGAGTCTTTCTGGGTCTCTAAGTCTCTAAGAGCTTTCCACACCTGGATTGTGCAACATTTGCCCATTATTCTTTTCAAATATCTTCAAGCTCCGTCCAATTGGTTGTTGATCATTCCCAAACAACCGTTTCAGATCTTGCCATAGATTTTCAAGTAGATTTAACTCAAAACTGTAACTCTGCCTTTCACTGTCTTCTTGGTAAGCAACTCCAGTGTAGATTTAGCCTTGTGTTTTAGGTTAATATCCTACAGAAAGGTGAATTCATCTCCCAGTGTTTGGTGAATTCCCTCTAGGACTTTGCCTATGTTTAGCTCCATTCTGTTAATTTTCTATCCTGAAAACCTCCCCAGTCCTTAATGATTACAAGTATACCCATAACATGACGCTGCCACCACTGTGCTTGAAAATATGGAGTGATACTCAGTAACGTGTTGTATTCGATTTGCCCCAAAAATAGCATTTTGTATTCAGGACATAAGAGTAAATTGCTTTGCCACATTTTTTGCAGAATTACTTTAGTGCCTTGTTGCAAACAGGTACAAGCTTCCTTCTTTTCACTCCGTCATTTAGGTTGGTATGGTAGATTAACTACAATGTTGTTGATCCATCCTCAGTTTTCTCCTATCACAGCCAATAAACTCTGTAACTGTTTTAAAGTCATGATTGGGCTCATGGTGAAATCTCTGAGCGGGTGTCTTCCTCTCCGGCAACTAAGTTAGGAATGATGCCAGTATCCAAAGTGTAATTAATACCTTCACCATGCTCAAATGGCTATTCAATGGCTGCTTCTTCTTTTTTTCCCACATCTACCAATAACCTCCCTGGTCTTTGTGGTTGAATCTGTGTTTGAAATTCACTGCTTTGACGAACCGACCTTACAGATAGTTGTATGTGCGGGGTACAGAGATGAGGTCATTAAAAATCATGTTAAACACTATTATTGCACACAGAGTGAGTTCATGCAACTTAATATGTGACTTGTTAAGCACATTTCTACTCCTGGACTTATTTAGGCTTTCCATAACAAAGGGGTTGAATACTTATTGACTCTTTTTTTTTAACCTGTTGGATACATTTGCAGTTTGTTTCGGTTATGTTTTGGATTATGTTTTGCTCAATAGGAAATTAATTGTATCCAACCGTTATGGAAGGAGGTATCACCGAGGTTAAATAATAGACATAAATACAGTAGATGTGGCATTTACTAGGGGGAAGAAACAAGAAAAATGCTCAAAGGGGAGTATGCCCCGGACTCCTCCAAAAACTCCAAAATATAAATATTAACACAGTAACAGATATTATGGATAGACATGTAACATAAACCAGTTGAACATGTGTAATACAGTATAAATATCTTAAGCAACTTATTTACAGTAACTGGATGTGTGATAAACAAAGGATATCATATGAGAAAGAATGTATTTGTGTGAGATGTGTGAGACATAGAGGTGTAGTTTCAGTGTGTCTGCAGAAGACTCTACAACCCATCTGGCTGGGCTGAGGTTGCTGGTCTGTCGGGGATTGAGCTGTATACATGGTACCAATCTTAAACTGAAAGTCATAAAACACGGCGAGAGTGACTTTTTAAACGTTTATTTAACCTTTATTTAACTAGGCAAATCAGTTAAGAACAAATTCTTATTTACAATGACTACCTACACCGGCCAAACCCGGACAATTGTATGCCGCCCTATGGGAGTCCCAATCACGGCCTGGTGTGAAACAGCCTGGATTTGAACCAGGGTGTCTGTTGTGACACCTCTAGCACTGAGATGCAGTGCCACTCGGGAGCCCCTAAAGTGTTGTCAGAAGTGAGAGAGAGATACTTTAATCCTCTAGTCAGTCTGTCTGTGAAAACAGTGCTACATATAACAATATAACAATATGATACAATGAACTGTACAACGATATATCTATACTCCATGCAATTATTTGTGCTGTACTTACATGTTCATTTGCAAATGCCTGTGTATCCAGATCAACAGGACTTGCACATCACAGAGAGAGACAATTCCATGAGTAAGAGGTTGTGTATGTATGTATGAGTGTGTTTGAGGGTGGGTCATGTGTATATTACATGTCTACATTGCATGTGTGTTACTTAGTCGAGTTTGCCCTGTTGCGTTAGTAACAGCCAAACAGAAGAAGTGCAAGTAACAGGGCTTGATGTCATTTCACACTTCTCCTTATGTCTCTAACTCCCCTGCAGATCTACAGCTCTATTCTCACGCTGCTGATGCTCGGACACATTCATTTCTGTTTTAAGTGTCATATATGCATTTTGATATGGTGGATAAGGTTAGGCACAAAGTTCAAGCATGTACAGTAGCTGTGCACTTGCAGATGATCCCGAGATCTGAGGGACAAACCTGAGGGCATGAACGTGTACAGTACAGAAGTGATCTGAGAATCGATTCCAGCATCTCCTGAATCCACCTGTAGTAGAGAGAGAGGGAGAAGAAGAGAGAGAAGAGATAGACTTTTTATCCTCCAGTCTAAAAACTGTCTGTCTATTCTGCTCTCTAACTCGTGACATGAACTGCACACTCCTTTGTATCACAGGAAGTGTTTGTGGGTTTTGTGTCATTCTGAGGTCTACACATGTCCAATGCAAGATGTAGGTTATTTGATCAAAAATAGTTTACAAGACTAAACTCTGTACCTACTTAGGAACACATTTGCACAGAAATTATTTCTGTGGAAAAACATCTTATTTGTTAATAAATATAAATGACCATATAAATCTGTAAATAAATATAGCTGTTGATTTAATACTTTGAACGTTCATATGTTGAAGCACTACTAATGTATTATTAAGGTATTGATCCTCAGATCAGACAGTCAGAGGGCAGAGGATGCTGGTGAGAGGAGTTATAGGAGGACGGTCTCATTGTAATCGTTGAAATGGTATTAATGGAATGGAGTCGAACACGTAGTTTTGATGTGTTTGATTTGTTTGACTCCGTCCTAATAAATCCATTACAATCATTACAATGAGCCTGTCCTCCTATAACTCATCCCACCAGCCTCCTCTGTCAGAGGGGTATATGTGTACAGATACCACTGTAATGTAGAATATTCACCATGACTCCGCTGCTCACCGCTCCCATAGACACCAAATCATCTACAACATAAACACAATGAAAATGGAATTACAGTGTTTGTACATGAGTGTATATAGTTATGTAAGTTGTATGTGTGTCTATGTTGATGTATTTTGTTTGGAACATACATTGGCTGTGATCATCCTGTCTGGCTGTAGGTCTGAACAACATAAAAGTATAAGAAGTTTGTGGTAAGAACATCTCATCATGGACAATACAGAACTAAAGGTTGATACGATCTGCATCATATTCACGAGGAGAATTCTTACCTCTGAGAATTGGTTTTCTCTGAAAAACAAATGAGGCTAAATTAATTATATTGAATATAGTCTAATCTATACAGTATGATCAAAATGAGATGATAAATTAACCCATGCCATAGGAACTTACATTAATATCAACACGGTAAATTTGCAAATGATTTGTTTTGCAGAATCAAATGTACTCACTGATCCTCCTGCAGAGACAGACAGCTGTCAATCCTACCAGGAGCACGCCCACTCCAGAAGCCACACTCACTGCTGCCTGCCATATTTGCCCCACTATTTGGTGACATGATGACATCGGGAGAGGTCATTAGCACTTGGACCACATTATTGTTCTACTAAGATAATGTGCACAGCTCTGTTTTCATATGTGTGAGAAAAGACAGCGAGAAAAGGATACTTACCCAGAATGCTTTCTTGACTGTTTGATTCCACATCACTTTCTGTGGAGCTTTGACCTCCTGGGCACATGCAAGAGAGAAGGACAGTTTAATAACAGAGTTATGCAAATATTTCTAAGAATAAACAAATTGTTTGATTAATCCTAAACCTTTGACTGAATTTACATTTGTCTATATTTGCAAAACTGGGTTATGCTCTAATAGACTAAAATATTTAGAAAACTAAATGAAACCTATTGGCTATACTTACTTTCAGTTGGACTGGCTGGGGTGTCAGTGGTCAAAGTACAGCAAACAGTCGACCCTGATGCAAAGCAAATCATTGGATCTGATTATACAAAAATACATCTAAATGGGTTGATTTTAATCAATCAAATATCAACCTCTTTTTGTAATGAGGCAAATTTGTGATTGGAAAAAAAACATACAAAAACATGGAGAAGATAAGCTACTCTATTTGTTTTACTTATATTTGCTAACTAGATAAAGATGATGATAAAGGATTCACTGCAGTGCTAGGGGTCAAAGGGGAGGTCAAACCTGGTGAGGAGAGATTACTCATATTACACAAGAACAAATGTAAATTAATATAATATCTAAGGTATTTCAATAAGCAGAAAGAGAGAAGTACAATACACATTACCTACAAATCAGATGGACTAAAAATTGTTAAAAATCTGGACTGAAATTACAAGCAGCTATGAATCTATTAGTTAACCGGAGCTTTAGTGAATGAATGTGGACAAAGATATTGTACTTGCAAACTAAGTTTAAATTGGTGGATCTACTTACTGGTAGTTGGTGTCACTGTGGTGTCTGGGGTAAAGGTACAAGTAACAGTCGAAACAAATGGGAAGCAATATGATTACACAAGAATAAGGTTTTACATTCACATTTGGGTCACTTAATTTTACAGGCCCGTAATCTTAACGCTTGACTGTATAATTGGAACTTGCAGAGATGGTAATTTAGAGGCCCAACACACCTTCTGTAGGACTCACTGTCGTGCTGGGAAGCAAAGTAGATCTAGGACCTGGAGTCAAACCCACTGAGAAAACACATATTAATGAAATTAGCATTTTATTCATGATCGCATTAATGATCATCATGGTGTTGTTGGCCTTTTGAAATACCTTCATGATTTATCTATTCAAAGTGGGCAAAGTAAGACTATAAAAATCACTACGGATAGGTGGCTTCTAGCCCTGGTAGATTATATTTCTCCTCATTATAGAGATGATAAGACCAATTCATAAGGTGATAAAGTCTTTCAGGACAGATAAGGTGTTGATTGTTGTTTACAGCTTCCTAGAATAAAGTCACCATGTTATCTAACAGCAGAAGCATAACAGCGCATAGATACGATCTAAACACTCGACTAGATGAACACAGACATTCTATTACTTGTGCTGATGATCCCAGACATTGGTGTTGATGCTGGTGTCATATCTATAGAACAGCTTAATTTACACATTAAGACAATTATTCTTATTGCTGAAACTTTTGTTGCTTTAAAATAACAGCAGTGCCACTATAAAAGCACACATGTGTAGCCTACCTGCCATAGAAGGTGTCTGTATAGTTGTTGGATCACTGATGTGAACTCCCACCAGATCTAAAATCATTTGGGATTGAAATGTGGTATTTAGTTAGTTGGTCAGAATGAAGATAGTCATACTAAGAAGATGCTAAAATCAAAGTGAGTCAGATCATGAAGACCTGCAGCCCTGATAGATTTGTTTAGATAATGACTCACGTGCAAAGCTTTTCCCATCACTGCGTGGAGAGAGAGAGTTTGGTCCTGAGCTCACTCTGTAGTCAAAGTTTACCTCCTTAAGCCTCACTGACTGTAGAGTTCTGATAATATCCCTCTCAGTTACATTGAATCTACAGAACCACTGTTTGGAACATTTGCTTTTTTCTTTCCAGATCTCTGCTGTGAAGGATGGCTGACTCTCCTTTCCAACATACAGGTTACCGGTGGAGTCAGGACTGACGGAACCACGAATCAAACAGATCGCAACCACACTGCACACTGCCCTAACCCATCTGGACAAGAGGAATACCTATGTGAGAATGCTGTTCATCGACTACAGCTCAGCATTTAACACCATAGTACCCTCCAAACTCGTCATCAAGCTCGAGACCCTGGGTCTCGACCCCGCCCTGTGCAACTGGGTCCTGGACTTCCTGACGGGCCGCCCCCAGGTGGTGAGGGTAGGTAACAACATCTCCACCCCGCTGATCCTCAACACTGGGGCCCCACAAGGGTGCTTTCTGAGCCCTCTCCTGTACTCCCTGTTCACCCACGACTGCGTGGCCATGCACGCCTCCAACTCAATCATCAAGTTTGCGGATGACACTACAGTGGTAGGCTTGATTACCAACAACGACGAGACGGCCTACAGGGAGGAGGTGAGGGCCCTCGGAGTGTGGTGTCAGGAAAATAACCTCACACTCAACGTCAACAAAACAAAGGAGATGATTGTGGACTTCAGGAAACAGCAGAGGGAGCACCCCCCTATCCACATCGACGGGTCAGTAGTGGAGAAGGTGGAAAGTTTTAAGTTCCTCGGTGTACACATCACGGACAAACTGAATTGGTCCACCCACACAGACAGCGTTGTGAAGAAGGCGCAGCAGCGCCTCTTCAACCTCAGGAGGCTGAAGAAATTCGGCTTGTCACCAAAAGCACTCACAAACTTCTACAGATGCACAATCGAGAGCATCCTGTCAGGCTGTATCCCCGCCTGGTACGGCAACTGCTCCGCCCACAACCGTAAGGCTCTCCAGAGGGTAGTGAGGTCTGCAGAACGCATCACCGGGGGCAAACTATCTGCCCTCCAGGACACCTACACCACCCGATGTCACAGGAAGGCCATAAAGATTATCAAGGACAACAACCACCCAAGCCACTGCCTGTTCACCCCGCTATCATCCAGAAGGCGAGGTCAGTACAGGTGCATCAAAGCAGGGACCGAGAGACTGAAAAACAGCTTCTATCTCAAGGCCATCAGACTGTTAAACAGCCACCACTAACATTTAGCGGCCGCTGCCAACATACTGACTCAACTCCAGCCACTTTAAAATTGGGAATTGATGGAAATTATGTAAAAATGTACCACTAGCCACTTTAAACAATGCCACTTAATATAATGTTTACATACCCTACATTACCCATCTCATATGTATATACTGTACTCTATACCATCTACTGCATCTTGCCATCTTTATGTAATACATGTACCACTAGCCACTTTAAACAATGCCACTTAATATAATGTTTACATACCCTACATTACCCATCTCATATGTATATACCGTACTCTATACCATCTACTGCATCTTGCCTATGCCGTTCTGTACCATCACTCATTCATATATCTTTATGTACATATTCTTTATCCCTTTACACTTGCGTGTATAAGGTAGTAGTTGTGGAATTGTTAGGTTAGATTACTTGTTATTACTGCATTGTCGGAACTAGAAGCACAAGCATTTCGCTACACTCGCATTAACATCTGCTAACCATGTGTATGTGACTAATAAAATTTGATTTGATTTGATTTGAACAGATGATGGTGAAGTCCTCATCAAAATTGACTGTAATGTCTGGTTTTGGATCTGTTAGGAAAGGACAGAGACTCCTTTTTACATCACTCTCTTTGAATGTAATGTATATGTCACAAGTGACACTGACTCTTACTAAACTAGAGCCTCCCATTCTATTTATAGTACGTATCAGCATGTCTTATTTGATATCATGCATATTTATGATGTTTAATCATGTGTCCTGTGTGTTTACAGCGATTGCCTTTCACTTAATTCCTTACATTCTCACGTGTGAAATCAATTTGAATCACACGGACAATTTTGCTTAGTTGTATGGTGTGCAGTGATTCCACAGATCTCCCTCTCCCTGCTCGGGAGGAAGAAAAACAAACCCTGTTGGGGTAGAGACAAACTAATCCTGCTCGGGTAGAACTGAATGAACGAACCCTGTTCGGGTAGAGCCAAACTAATCCTGCTCGGGTAGAACCGAATGAACAAACCCTGTTCGGAAGGACCTGAATGAACATTGGCCACCGATCGGGAATCAACTGCTGTGTTAGTTTGTCCCGTTGCTTCTAGTTAGCCTACAGCCCTAAATCCCAGCCTATTTATACGTTTCTAATAGGGCCGTAGTGATACTGTGTATTACTGTTTAAAGCTGAGTTTATAAAGAACCTTTGATTGTACTTTGGCCTGTCTCTGTGGTTGTTTTCCGTGGGATCTTAGAACTCTACTTTTGACATGTACATTTCAAATATGTATTGTCTTCATAACAATTTTTTTTAAATGACATTGGATGAGATTGTGATTTAAACAGAATCATTCAAGACAATCTGAATATAACATTTCTTACCAAGAATAGTAAGAGAGACAGAACCACTTTGCATCGACGGATAGTAAGTTTCTACTGTGTAAAAACATCTCAGTTTGATCTCAGCAGATGAACTTTGACCTGCCCACGAGAGCAGCTCAGTCCCCGTGAGTGAACGTGTACAGGGTGAGTGTTTAGGAGCTCTCCCCTCTGTGTAGAAGTAATAGTGAGACACAGAGCCAGATGGAGGAGTCTGAGAGATGAGTCTCTCTCTCTGATGACTGAAGAACTCACTGTCAGCCTGGGAGGAGGTGGGTCTCTTTGAAAGTTGCGTTTAAAAAACATTACAGGTAATCCATACATACTAACAGTATGGAAAATCCATTAATAAAATGTTAAACTATCAGCATTTATGTTTGTACAAAGTACAGTAAATCCTGTCATTATGTGAAATGAAGACGTTTAAGAAATACGACAGAAGATCTCATTTTCAGAACGAGCATAATTAATACGGTATAACAGTGAAGTGTATCATTGTTTAAACCACCAACTTACCCTGAACAGTGACTGAGACAGGGTCACTTAAAGGAGATGTGTGAGACTCCCATACAGTGTAGTAACATGTCACTTTGATCACAGCTGGAAATGTTGGACCAGACCTCTTGAGCAGCTCAGTTCCTGTTATTGTCTGCGTACACGATGAGTCTGGAAGATCCTTCTCCCCCTCTATGTAGAAGTAACAGTGATACACAGGGAGAGAGGGAGGAGACTCACAACTCAGCTGAACTGATTCTGTCTCTCTGATGACTGTAGAACTCACTGTCAGCTGAGGAAGGTCTGTGAGAATAGGGGAATTAAGTATTTTGTGGTTTTGAGAAATGTACTGACAGTCTAATCCCTCCTTGTTATTTAAGACTTAAGGATCTTGAGTCAATTACTTTATGCGGTGACAGTATGGGAAATTAAGGAGATATAATATATTCCTTGATTGCTTCATGCAATAGCTAATGACAACACACAGTATGATAACATATCCCAAGAGGAACATGGTAATGATGGCACAACAGTACATTGTTTACAACCATTCAAATAGTCTTCTTACCCTGAATTGTGACTGTTGACGGCTCACTGTATATGGATCTAAACTGTGAACCTGTAGCACTGTAATGACATTGCATTTTGACCTCAGCTGGTGAACTCTGACCTGTCCACTTCACCAGTAGTGTTCCTGTGAGTGTCTGTTGACAGGGTGATGGTAGGGTGAATTCTACTTGCCCCTCTATTTTGAAGTAACACTCAGAGACAGATGGAGGAGTCTGACAGTTCATCTGAACTGAGTCTCTCTCTTTGATGACTGCAGGAATCACTGTCAGACTGAGCCGAGGAAGATCTGTGAGATCAGAGGGATGATGGAGTGTCTTTTTTAATTGAATTATAAATTAATTTTCAATGTTTAACTACTCATACAGATAACGTACCACTTAATATTATATGAGTTTGAAAGAGAAAAACAATTAAGACACTGTTGTCTATTTAAGCAATAAACAATGAGAACGTGCCAGGAACAGCCCTTAGGAGGGAGTTATCACACAATAATCCTCAGCTTCGATGGGCATTTAGCTTTTGTAAAACGGTTGCCAACATTTAAACAAAAGATTAAGGACATGTCTTTCATTAAAGACCTATTATTGTGTTTTATTTTCATCCTTCCACCAGGACAAATGCTCATTTTGGGACGTTGCTATATGGGCACAGCCAAACAACAGAAGAAGTGGATTTTTCTGACCAGAACTGTCCCAGAGCTTGGGGAAGTGTGTCTGCGCTTGTGCTGCAGCAGCAGGTGCACAAGACAAAACATTACCAGCATGATACATATCGGTGAATCGCTGTGACATATGAAATACAAGTGATAGTGTAATCAAGCTGTAATAACTACGTAAAGAAATCTTACATTATTATGTAAGAATTATTATTATATTATAAATTATTATACATTATTATGTTATTATAAAGTTTTAAATTATTATGTGACGTACAGTCATATCCAGGTCCTGATTGGTCAACAAGCTTATTTTCCGCTTCAAATAGTGTTATTTGACGCATCAAACAGTGTTATTTCACGTGTATCTTGTTTGAAATGCAAAGACCCAAATGGCTTTCCATACTTTCCAGTGGATGACCCAGTGACGTCATGTACAGATGCGCGTAACTCTTGGCTGTAGTAAGAAAGCCACGCCATCTGCGCCCATTCAACATAGCCTAGATTTACGCTTTTATTAGTTCTAAACAAAATCACTTTTGGGGAGCTCTCCTACGCTGACAATGATGTTTTAATTCTTGCTTGAACAGTCACTAAGATTATATTTGGTTGTGATCTTTGTAAAATAACTATTTTGGATGCAGCAAGTTGTTAGCTAGAATGCTAAACACTCACTGACATAGCAATAGGCTGTAGCAAAAGATAGCCAAAGAGACATTTTACTGGTTGAAGTTTAAGTTATTTTTAAGTATAATGCGGTTGATTTGCAATGATGACACAAACATTATATTAAGCAGGACATTCATATGAGCCTTAAACTCCAATTATAATCCAAAAGTAGTATGAAATGCAAACATATGCAACATGTAAATAAAGGCTTTTTTTGTTGGCGTACTAGAAAAACTCCCCCATGTTCTGTCACCATAGTGTATTGAGCAGTCAAATGGAATAGTGAATAGACAATTTTTTGTTTTTGCAAATGTTGCCGCATGAGAGAGATGCGCCAAACGTTTGCAAACACAAAAAAAATAGTCTATTCACTATTCAATTTGACTGCTCAATCCACTATCTCATCAGCCCAGCCAGGCAATTTATAGACTTGATCTCCACTGTAAAAAGCATTTAGATATTATATCCCATTTATTTTAGACTAGCATTTGGTTTTCAACAGCAGAGATTTGTATTTACCTTGCTGTCTGTCTCCGACGTTTGCAACATTGTTTCAATATTGACATTTGATCACCTCCAGCTGCCCCATAGTAATGAACTAACGTGTCGGCATGAGACAGTCTGGCAGCTTTTCTTACCCAGTCAAAATCAGGAATCAGTATAATTTTTATGGATATATACACAAAGAAATGCCAATAGAAAAACACGAAATGCAGCTAATTTACTGTCATTCCAGCTTCAGTTTGAAGTGATTATGTTAACTTTGTACTGTAGTTGGCTAGCTCCTCTGAATAGTGTCCTGGAGAGTGTAACAGTAATCCTCTTCCTCTTCATCCGAAGAGGAGGAGTAGTGATTGAACCAAGGCGCAGCGTTGTGAAATGACATGATTTAATTAAGACACGACAAAACAACTAAGACAGAAAACGAACTAGACTTGAATTAACTAACAAAACGAATGTGTAGACAAACCTAGACATACGAACTTACAATAAAACACGAAGAACGCACGAACAGGGAAAAAAAGACTACACAAAAATGACGATGTACAAACATACCGAACAGTCCCGTATGGTGCGACAAACACTGGCACAGGAGACAACCACCCACAACGAACACTGTGAAACAACCTACCTAAATATGACTCTCAATTAGAGGAACGCCAAACACCTGCCTCTAATTAAGAGCCATACCAGGCAACCCTAAACCAACATAGAAACAGACAACACAGAATGCCCACCCAAACTCACGTCCTGACCAACTAACACATACAACAAACTAACAGAAATATGTCAGGAACGTGACAGAGAGAGAGCACATTTTCTATGCCAGGCAAAATCGCGCATCGTGTCAATTGCTCATTGTTATGGCTGAATCCCCCCAAAAATCATTAGAAAACAGCTTAAACAAATGCAAATGCAGCTTCTTTGCTGTTATTCTGGCTGCACTGTTTGACGTGACTGTGTTAGCCGAAGTTTCCTAGCTAGCAAGCAAGGCATAAGAACGTTGACAGCCATCATGGCAATGGAACATTTAGAATGATCAACCAGCTGGCTTGGGTACCAACCCTAGATTTGTGTCGGGACTACAAGGAGTATACCAAACAGTCGGGGCATGGATTTTACAATGTGTCGAAAGCATTCCTCAGGGATGCTGACCGATGTTGACTCCAATCCTTCCCACAGTTGTGTCAAATTTGCAGGATGTCCTTAGGGTGGTGGACCATTCTTGATACAGGAAACTATTGAGCGTGAAAAACCCAGCACTGTTGCAGTTCTGGCACCTGCTACCATATCCTGTTCAAAGGCACTTAAATCTTGCCCTTTCCCCCTCTGAATAGTATACATACACAATACATGTCTTCAATCTGTCTCCTCCCCTTCATCTATTTATTGATTTAAATGGCTTTAACAAGTGACATCAATAAGGGATCATAGCTTTCACCTGGATTTGCCTGGTCAGTCTATGTCATGTTAATGTTTTGTATACCCAGTGTATACAGCATCTCGTGGAAGGATGAAATCTTATGGATGAATTCATCAAAATAACATTTTTATTGAAAATATGTAAATCATTATTTGAATATTTTGGTAACCCGTTGTTTTGTCTGGTAGCCCAAAAAGTTACAAATTGAAGCTTTAAATTCATAATAATGATACTGACCTTCGGCTTTGATGTACTGGAAGGTATCTAGACATAACAAAATGGGTCATTAACATGCTCTTTTTGCCATTATGAAAAATAAGAAAACATGAGATGGGAACACTTTACACAAGTTGGCGAAGCGGAACAGTCTGTAATGCATTCACAGCCATGTTATCAAGCAGTGGTCATTCTTATCTGAACAAAATGTAAAATAATGACAGAGAAATATAAATCAATAGGATGATCAGTGGAATAAGACACACTTATTATAACCATAACATGTTGAAATATTAAGAGTTCCTAAAGTAAAAGACTAAAAGAGGGGAAAGAAGAATGGAATATCCTGTAGCACAAACAGATGGAGCGGAAAAATAACTCACCGAAAAGGAGGATGAGCAAAAACAGATGACCAGCCATATCAGGGGTGAACAATGTCATTTTTTAGAGAGCTACATACATACTGTTAGTCTGACTTTACAGAAGATGGTGGCAGTGACTGGGACAAAGAATACATGTTTCAATAGAAATGTAGATGCGGAAATTGTTCACAGGAAAACCACAGATTTCTCATATGGCAACAGTGGGCTAATGACATGTTGCAGATGACAAAGAGGCTGAACATTCAGAATCATTTATCGGTAATTATTTTTAGGTTCTAAAGCTATCTGTCTTTAACAGATGTTATGTTGTATTATTATTGCCGACAATTCGATTTTTAAAACCAAACTAACTTGTCTGTCTGAGATTTTTTTTTTATCTTCGACTTTTTGTTTTAAGTTTTTAACTGCTGCACAAAGTTTACCTACAAAAACCCTGCATTTGTGGTTAAGAGTTTGATGGTCTCTAAAATGTAGAAGGGTTTTCATATTTCATTTTATGTTTGGTGAGTCATGTTTAATAATATGCCAGAGCAGTGAAGGTAAACTGATAAGCACAGTAAATGAAAGGAAAGGATGGAAGGAAGGAACGGAGGAGAGAAGAAGAAGCGAGTTCACACTACTCGGACTGATCAGTTTACCTTGAATGATCTAACTGGTACCTAAATGTCAGCGCCTGTTCAGGTAAACCGCGTGCTTTGCTGCGGTGTTGCTTGAAGTGCCTAACATTGAACGTGTGTAGGCTGAGAATGCAGTTGCTGTTTTTAAACGAACGTCTTTATGTGGCCTAACTTTGAGGTTAACTGTTTGATCATGCCACCTAAAAAAAAAGCAGCTGCAGCCGAAGAAGTAACTTCATCTTCTGATGTGCCCAAGAAATATGAAAAAGTGTCAGGAAAAGCTAAACCAGGTTTGTAAAACCATGTGCGGTTTAGGCCAATTTGAGTAGCCTAATTTGACGGTTATTTGGTTAGATTACGGTTGATACATTTGTCCATTTCATTGTTAGAATCCAGCAACGCACCTGCTGTGGCATGGAGAACTCCTCTTCATCCACCTACGATGGTGATGGTTAACGAAGCGCTGAAGGAGTTGGACTCTCGAAAGGGGGTGTCCTCGCAGGCCATTCGCGGATACATAACAGAGAAATATCCATCTGTGGACCTGGTGAGGTTGAAATACATGATACGCAAGACCCTGAAAAAAGGATTCGAGGGAGTACAGGGGAGGTTTCGGGTAAGTGATCCATGCATGTCTAAATCTTAAAGTAAATGCCCAGTGTTTCCAGATTTCTATGAAAAATTAGTAAAATGGTTTTCCTTCCCAAAAATTGTAATTGAGTATGTCAAAGCAGCTTTCCTGTTTGAATTGTGTTTTCTATTTATATATTACTACATTGGGCAATTACATACCATTTCCAGTGGCACACTTGACTCGCGTAATGATGAAGCCATAGGCTACTACTCACCGTGCTGGCCAATGCGCTCCTCATGGCAATAGTTTATCTCAAGATGAGCTACTTTGAAAAACAGTGCTGCTGGTCACTAAAAATTGGGAGTTGAGAATTAAATTGGTTGTAAATGCAGTCTTCTATTTTCAGCAGTAGGCATTTGCTTTCCAAACTATGTTCTTTCCCGTGATTTGTATTTTGAAATGTGCAAACCGACAGCTGCAACCAACTATCTACATATAATCCATGGATGGCAGTTCCAGTTCAAATCAGGACTGGCAGCCATTGCTAGAGTACCCATGAGTTACCACTCAAATTTCCAGGGTAAGAGGTTCCAAAAATCTATGTATTATGTCTATGGCCACAACACAACAAGCTGTACATTTGGCATGCATGCTGCCCAAATTGCAAACTTCCCGACTGTAGGCAACCAGTAACTACCAAAATAAAGGAAACAATTGAGTCAATGAGTTTCACGTTCTGACCTTTATTTCCTTTGTTTTGTCTTTATTTAGTTGGTCAGGGCGTGAGTTGGGGTGGGCAGTCTATGTGTGTTTTCTATGTTGGGGTTTTGTGTTCAGCCTGGTATGATTCTCAATCAGAGGCAGCTGTCAATCGTTGTCCCTGATCGAGAATCATACTTAGGCAGACTGGGTTTCACTTTAGGTTTGTGGGTATTTGTTGCCGTGTCAGTGTTTGTTCGCCACACGGTACTGTTTCGTTTGTTCTCTTAGTTTGTTATTTTGTTAGTGTTCTGTTTGTTGGATTAGCATTGAAATTCATCATCATGAACATTTACCACGCTGCGCCTTGGTCCTCCTCTCTTCCACCTAACGACGAGCGTTACAATGAGGGACACAAAGTTTATGGTGTGTGTGGGGTGTGTTTTCCTGCCACTGTTTAGGTCCATTTGTAGAATTTATGCCAAGGTGCATTGAAGCTGTTCTTGCAGCAAACACCCTTTTTAAGACACTTTGTTGGCGTTTTCTTTATTTTGGCAGTTACCTGAATGTGCTTGTGAAAACAAAACAGTTATTTTTGAGAAACTATTGATACTCTGTGGCTAAATATGTTCTCTGTTGTATTTTGAACATTGAGAACAGGCTCCCTTGGTTGGTTATAAAATAAGTAATTTGTTTTGTTGCCTCTTGGGCCCTGCCCCTGACTCACATAATTGACCAGTCACATTTAGTTATTATGCAGTTTATTTTTTCAGTTACCCAATCAAGGCAGGGCCCCCCATTTACCCACATGGGGCCCATACCTCTCCTCCCCCCATCTGATGATTAGCAGGGTGGCAGCAGGAAGCTGTCCACACTCATTGAGAGAGGGCTCCTGAATCCTCCTGTGGTTTGTGGTTGCAGTAAAAATATATACTACATATCTAATATGTGCTGTACAATGAATGTATATATTTCTGACTTTTTTTCTGCCTTCTGGGCCCAGGAAGTCCCTTTGTTAATCCGGCCCTGTTAATCCGGCCCTGGACGTACCCCAACAACAGAATGGTGTGGGCATATACCTGTTACAGAAAATATTAAATCAAGTATACTGCTGATTGGCCAGCTCAGCCAATGAGCCAACATGATATAATGTTTAATGAGGAAATGGCAAGCATTATCAAAATTGTATGTTTTGTGTTACAAGTTTAAGTGTTTTTTTGTTTTGTTTTTTCAAATCATGCTTTGGCTACAAATACGAGTATAGGATTAGTGATAGGGAAACAAAGCTTCCTGGAGCATTGAGATTTTCCAGCTAATTGTCTGAAATAGGTTAATTACTCAAGGCTTTGATAAGGTGCACACTAGTGGCACCTGCTGGTCTAAAGGATTTAGAGCAGCTAAATAATTATAGATTATGTCCCACACCCCATAGAGTGTGTGTGCAGTGTAGCTTTTTTGTCTTCTACCAATCAGGTGGTTGTTCGACGAAACAAAGCTTTGGACGTCATTGACCACGTGCTTCTGATAAAGTGATACGAATATCGGCACAATGTAATTTCAACGCATGCCTCAGAGCTCAGGCATCAAACGTAACATCACTACACATTTACATTTAAGTCATTTAGCAGACGCTCTTATCCAGAGCGACTTACAAATTACACAGGATGAAACTTTTTTTAAAGTGAGATCTCCACTGGACAGTTACTTTATTAGGCTACTTGTGGCAACTAGGCTTTGTTAATCTAAGTAAAATGTGTTGAATGGACTTTATTTTCTGAATGTGATAGTAGCTTACCTGCCAAATGAGCCAAACTTCATGGTACCAGATTTGAATATAAAGTGGTGTTTATTAGATAAGTCAACATTATATGACAAACATATTGAACATGGGCTTGGTGTTTGAAATAATGTAGCTCAATATGTGTTCACTCTCCCTTGCAGTCAGGGTTATGGTCAAGGAGCCCAAGCCAAAGGCCACTGAGAACACTGATCCCAAGAAGACTACGGACAAGGAAGCCGGTAAACTGAATCCACTGAATTGATTGTGCTCATCACTCCTAGGATTTAGACATCACCCTATAATCTGCCAAATTGTATAGGATCATTGTTATTGAGCTACGCCCATTGCAATGGAGGACATTTAACATTGCTCATTCAATGACTTGTATGGGTATCTCACTTCTCCTCATTGTGTCCATGATTGCATGCATACACACACATCACTAACTTTTGTCTCTAGAAGCTGAGAAGAAAAAGGCTACAGCCAAAAAGCAGAAGGAGAAACCTTCAGAGGCAAGTGTGGTTTCAGTTATGTTCTGACTATTGGCATTGTTCAAGTGGTTTTGGTGTAAAGGGACTTTTTTATATATATACTTTTGTCATGGGTACTGTTCCCTATTTGGGCTTTATCATGGTTAAATTGAATCTCTAATTTTAAATGGGTGATTGTATTGCAAACCTGTCATTTTCATCTTTCAGGATGCAAAACTCAGGAAGGCCGCAAAAGCATCTGCTTCCAAGGTGGCCCCTGCTAAGAAGCCCAAGTCGAATAGGACAATGGGGAAGAGGGGACAGCTGAGGATCAACCCAAAGCACAGAAGACTACCAAGGGTGAAGTGGCAGCCAAGAAGGGTGCAAAGGCCAAAGCTTGCCAGAAGCCTGCAGAGGGTGATGAAGGGGACACTAATGCTCCTGAAGCTAAAACCACAGAGAAACGAGGCAAGGGGGGCAGCAGCAGAGTGACTGCACTCCTTTTATCCCCTTTATATGTTTTTAAATAAAGCAGTTTTTTGTACTACTTGTTTGTGGCATTTAAGTGTAGACCTAGCTGCTGTAAAATGTAATCTCCACTTTTCCTGTAGATAAGTGTTGGTGGTATCTAGGGGTTTGTAATAATGTTTAATGATTCACTGATGCAAGTTTATATATAAATAAAAAGCTGTTAAGTTCTTGTTTCTTGCACCTGCTTAATCAGTACCCTCTTCTGCCAGATTAATTGTATCACTAGTACAGTGACTTCACGGTTCCTGGAAAATATTGATGGTTAAGGTGTTTTCTATAGTCAGGACTTTGTTGTTCGTCCATCATAGGTTGATGACCATGGCACGATTTGTTGGGAAAATCTGGTACAGTGAGTGTGCAGATAGTTGAGTTCCATCTGAGCCTGGAACACACTGGACATGATATCTTGGTACCAGTCTCCTGAGGGACGGCCCTGATACTGGTCTTTCGCTGTTCTCTCCACTCTGGAATTTTTGATGGTGCTGGTTTGTGGTAGCAGTCTTTCTATACAGTTAAAACTAACATTTCCCATAACTATTAATCTATTAGAAATTATTCAAAACTAGTCTTATGGGTCATTAAAGATCCCATGGCACTTATCGTAAGAGTAGGGTTGTTAACCCCGGTGTCCTGGCTAAATTCCCAATCTGGCCCTCAAACCATCATGGTCACCTAATAATCCCCAGTTTACAATTGGCTCATTCATCCCCCTGCTCTCCCCTGTAACTATTCCCCAGGTCGTTGCTGCAAATGAGAACGTGTTCTCAGTCAACTTACCTGGTAAAATAACGGTAAAAAATAAAAAAATTACAAAAATGGTGCAATGCAACATATTGTACGACTTCAGTTTGTCCACAAGGGGGTCCAAGAACTGATTGGGTCTTCAGTTTGATATTCAAAGGTACCCAAACCAGAACATTGCTGTCCACTGGTGCTCCTGGTTCTTTATTCCCTGGAAGTTTAACCAGCTTTTACTCAACCACCCCTAAGGAGAAAAATAAATTATTAATGCTGTGGACCTCAAAACCTGGATTTGAAAAAGGATACACGGGAAGAAGCAAAGCAAGTTTTAACTCTGCCCAGAATCTGTCCACGACGTGAGCAATTCGTATGGAGGTCAATGAGTTGTATTTGGTCAACAAATATTTGCCAATTTTCCACGTGGGGGTTATTTGATCGAATCCAAGTTTTGTAATTGTTAGGTTGTGGACGCATGTGGCATTTCTGCAACTGAAAAAACAATTTATATTGAAGTTGTGCCTGTTGGGATACTTATGGTTAACCCATTGTAGCATTGACATTGAAATGGAGGGCTTACATTATTTTAACATAGTCAACTGGGTGGGAATTCCTACGAGTCAGGAGAAATCTGCCATTGAAGGAAATGTAATACTTTAAAATGGAGAGCATAGACAACGCCATTGAAGCTGTCACAGATGCGACCTATCTATGACCCAGTCACACTTATCTGCCCTCATTGGCTAGAACCGCCTGCCTTCCATCTTTGAGGACATTGTAAGAGCTCGACTAGCTTGTCAATATAGGCAATATTTTCTACACATCAAAAACATGAGGTTGAAATAGAAACTGGGTGTGTTGACTCAATCCTTCATCTTTAAAACTGCATGTTTATTTGTTTAAAAAAATAAAAAGTTGACATTTCATTGTCACTAATAGAAACAGTACGGAAGCACTGAAAGTCTGAGCAGTTTCACAGCTCTTCAAGTATGTTCATTCGGTTTATAGATGAGTTTATAGTCTCAGCAGGGGCACATCCAACAGGCCAGGCCAAGAGTGCGGGGCTTCAAGCTGAGCATATTCCGACTCAGTCCTGATGCAATCAGGCCCAACGTCGCGTTTAGCTCGTCCAATAGAAACAAGTCAAGAACCAATCACTTGCTTGATCCAGTGATAAATTTGATTTTGTCCACAGCAGTGCACTGTAGCTAGTCACATCAATCCTCCCAGAAAGAAGAGCGATTTGGTGAAATGGGCAAAAATTGGGGTGATTGAGAAGAGGGGCAGAGGAAGACAAACATGGAAGAGAACATATTGGGAGTAAGAAAAGGGAGAAAGGAGAGATTTTAGGGTTAAAGAGAGAAAAGGAAGAGAGATTATGGGTGGAGAGAAAAGGGTAAAGTCACTAGCCATGTGGATCATCAACATGCCAGCTGTTTACCTTCCCATTCCTGCCACAAGAGAAAGCCTTTAAGCATCTGCATTAATGACTGCAAAAACAAGAAGAAATAAATTCAATACCACTTGAATCAATTCTAAAGCAAGAAAACGTTTCCACGTGTAAACAATTTCACTGCTTGGAGAGAGCGAGATAAATAAACATGCAGATCTCCTGGCTCCTCATCCTCCTCCTTTCCCGCTAAGCCCGCCCTTTGAGCTGGCCTGGCTCCACCACATGCATCAGAGACAGTGTACAGGTTTGTTAGTTAGTCGCCTCCCCCCACAACAGGCCCCGCCTCCTCCAGAATGATGCCAGTATCTATGTTGTGACTGGGTATATTGGTACACCATCCAAAGTGTAATTAATAACTTCATCTTGCTCAAAGGAATATTCAATGTCTACTTTTTAACAATAATGGTACTTTGTGAGGCATTAGACAACCTCCCTGTTTTTCATGGTTGAATCTGTGTTTGAAATTCACTACGTGACTGACCATCTTTACAGATAATTGTATGTTTTGGGTACAGAGATCAGGTAGTCATAAAAGAATCATAATAAACACTATTATAAACACGTATTATGCGACTTGTTAAGCAAAATTTCACTTCTGAACTTATTTTGGATTTCCAAAACAAAGGGGTTGAATACTCATTCACACTTTTTGTTAACGTAATTCCACTTTGATATTATTTATTTTTATTTTTACCTTTATTTAACTAGGCAAGTCAGTTAAGAACACATTCTTATTTTCAATGAAGGCCTAGGAACAGTGGTTAACTGCCTTGTTCAGGTGCAGAACAACAGATTTTTACCTTGTCAGCACGGGAATTTGATCTTGCAACCTTTCGGTTACTAGTCCAATGCTCTAACCACTGGATTATCTTCTACCCCGATATGGGGTATTGTGTGTAGACCAGTGACAAAAAAAATCTAAATTTCATAAATTTAAAATTCAGGCTGTAACACAACAAAATGTGGAAAACGTCAAGGGGTGTGAAGACTTTCTGAAGGTATTGTATGTTTTACGATTTAGATATAAAAGCACTTTATCTATATAGTCCCCACATTTGAGGAAGTCACGAGTATTTGGACAAATTCATTTATAGTGTATTAAAGTAGTCACACATTTTGTATTTTGGTCCTATATTCCTTGCACCCAATAAATACATCAAGCTTGTGACTCAACAAACCTGTTGGATGCATTTGCAGTTTGTTTTGGTTGTGTTTTGGATTATGTTTTGCCCAATAGGAAATTAATTGTATCCAACCGTTATGGAAGGAGGTATCACACAGTCAATATAATATACATCATTACAGTAGATTTAGCATTTACTAGGGGGAGGAAATAAGAAAAATGCTCAAAGGGGAGTATGACCCAGACCCCTCCAAAAATATATATATTAACAAAGTAACAGATTTTATGGATAGACATGTAACAGAAGTCAGTTGTCCATGTGTAATACAGTAGTAATATCACCTGTTAAGCAACTTATTTGCAGTATCTGGATGTGTGATAAACAAAGGATGTCGTGTGAGAAAGAATGTATTTGTATGAGATGTGTGAGACATAGCTACAGAAAGCCAGAGGTGTAGTGTCAGTTTGTCTGCAGAAGACTGTACAACCCATCCGGCTGGGCTGAGGTTGCTGGTCTGTCGGGGATTGAGCTGTATACGTGGTACGTATCAGACTAGAGGAAAGAAACAGATTCACTTTAGGGCGTCGAATCTACAGTACAGTAAATGTAATTCATAAGGTTTGTTTATGAGGATGTAACACCAATCTTAAACTGAAAGTCATGAAACACAGTGAGAGAAAGAGAGATACTTTTATCCTCTAGTCGGTCTGTCTGTGAAAACAATGCCATATATAATAATATAACAATATAATATATTACAACGAATAGGACATTTGTGCTGTACTTACATGTTCATTTGCAAATGCCTGTGTATCCACATCAACGGGACCTGCACTTCACAGAGAGAGACAATTCCATCAGTAAGAGGTTGTGTATGTATCTATGAGTGTGTGTTTTAGGGTGGGTCATGTGTATTTAACATGTCTACATTGCATGTGTGTTACTTAGTCGAGTTTGCCCTATTGCGTTAGTAACAGCCAAACAGAAGAAGTGCAAGTAACAGGGCTTGATGTCATTTCACACTTCTCCTTGTGACTCAAACCCCCCTGCAGACCTACAGCTCTATTCTCACGCTGCTGATGCTCGGACACATTAATTTCTGTTGTGAGTGTCATATATGCATTTTGATATGGTTGAAAAGGTTAGGCACAAAGTTCAAGCATGTACAGTAGCTGTGCACTTGCAGATGGTCCCGAGATCTGAGGGACAAACCTGAGGGCATGAACGTGGGCAGTACAGAAGGGGTCTGAGAATCAATTCCAGCATCTCCTGAATCCACCTGTAGTAGAGAGAGGGAGGAGAAGAGAGAAGAGAGAGACTTTTTATCCTCCAGTCGTAACAAACTGACTGTCTATTCTACTTTCTAACTCGTGACATGAACTGCACCCTCCTTTGTATCACAGGAAGTGTTTGTGGGTTTTGTGTCATTCTGAGGTCTACACATGTCCAATGCAAGATGTAGGTTATTTGATTTTACATAAACTATGTACCTACTTATGAACACATTTACAAGGTTTAACATGATTTAATGTATCCAGAAACCGTTTTTGGTGAAAAACATCTTATTTGGTAATAAAAAAAATGACCATATAAATTTGTAAATAAATATAGCTGTTGGTTTGATACTTTGAACATTCATATGTTGAAGCACTACTAATGTAACATTAAGGTCTTGATCCTCAGATCAGACAGTCAGAGGGCAGAGGATGCTGGTGAGAGGAGTTATAGGAGGACGGTCTCATTGTAATAGTTGAAATGGAATTAATGGAATGGAGTCAAACACGTAGTTTTGATGTGTTTGATTTGTTTGACTCCATCCTATTAAATCCATTACAATCATTACAATAAGCCTGTCCTCCTATAACACATCCCACCAGCCTCCTCTGTCAGAGGGGTATATGTGTACAGATACCACTGTAATTTAGAATATTCACCATGACTCCGCTGCTCACCGCTCCCATAGACACCAAATCATCTACAACAGAAACACAATGAAAATGGAATTACAGTGTTTGTACATGCCTGTATATAGTTAGGTAAGTTGTATGTGTGTCTATGTTGATGTATTTTGTTAGGAACATACATTGGCTGTGATCATCCTGTCTGGCTGTAGGTCTGTACAACATAAAAGTATAAGAAGGTTGTGGTAAGAACATCTCATCATGGACAATACAGAACTAAAGGTTGATACAATCTGCATCATATTCACGAGGAGAATTCTTACCTCTGAGAATAGTTTTTCTCTGAAAAACAAATGAGGATAAATTAATTATATTGAATATAGTCTAACCTATACAATATGATCAAAATGAGTTGATAAATTAACCCATGCAAAAGTCACTTACATTAATGTCAGCACGGTAAATTTGCAAATGATTTGTTATGCATAATCAAATGTACTCACTGGTCCTCCTGCAGAGACAGACAGCTGTCAATCCTACCAGGAGCACGCCCACTCCAGAAGCCACACTCACTGCTGCCTGCCATATTTGCCCCACTATTTGGTGACATGATGACATCGGGAGAGGTCATTAGCTCTTGGACCACATTATTGTTCGTCTAAGAAAATGTGCACAGCTCTGTTTTCATATGTGTGAGAAAAGACAGCTCGAAAAGGATACTTACCCAGAATGCTTTCTTGACTGTTTGATTCCACATCACTTTCTGTGGAGCTTTGACCTCCTGGGCACATGCAAGAGAGAAGGACAGTTTAATAACAGAGTTATGTAAATATTTCTAAGAAGAGACAAATTGTTTGATTAATCCTAAACCTTTGACTGAATTCACATTTGGCTATATTTGTATACTGGTTTATGCTTTAATAGACAAAAATATTTAGCAAACTAAATTAAACCTATTGGCTATACTTACTTTCAGTTGGACTGGCTGGGGGGTCAGTGGTCAAAGTACAGCAAACAGTGGACCCTGATGCAAAGCAAATCATTGCATCGGATTATACAAAAAAACATCTAAATGGGTTGATTTTAATCAATCAAATATCAACCTCTTTTTGTAATGAGGCAAATTTGTGATTGGAAAAAAAACATACAAAAACATGGAGAAGATAAGCTACTCTATTTGTTTTACTTATATTAGCTAACTAGATAAAGATGACTACGAGACCTGATAAAGGATTCACTGCCGTGCTAGGGGTCAAAGGGGAGGTCAAACCTGGTGAGAAGAGATTACTCATATTACACAAGAACAAATGTAAAGGAATGTAAAATCTAAGGTCATTAATTAAGCAGAAAGAGAGAAGTACACTGCACATTACCTACAAATCAGACTAAAAGTACACAAATCTGGACTGGAATTACAAGCAGCTATGAATACATCTATTAGTTAACCGGTCAGAGCTTTAGTTAATGAATGTGAACAAAGATATTGTATTTGCAAACTAAGTTTAAATTGGTGGATCTACTTACTGGTAGTTGGTGTCACTGTTGTGTCTGGGGTAAAGGTACAAGTAACAGTTGAAACAAGTGGGAAGCAATATGACTACACAAGAATAAGGTTTTACATTCACATTTGGGTCACTTAATTTTACAGGCCCGTAATCTAAACTCTTGACTGTACAATTGGTATTTGCAGAGATTGTCATTTAGAGGCCCAACACACCTTCTGTAGGACTCACTGTCGTGCTGGGAGGGAAAGTAGATCTAGGACCTGGAGTCAAACCCACTGAGAAAACACATAATAATGAAATTAGCATTTTATTCATGATCGTATTAATGATCATCATGGTGTTGTTGGCCTTTTGAAATACCTTCATGATTTATCTATTCAAAGTGGGCAAAGTAGGACTATAAAAATCACTACGGACAGATTGCTTCTAGCCCTGGTAGATTATATTTCTCCTCATTATAGAGATGATAAGACCAATTCATAAGGTGATCAAGTCTTTCAGGACAGATAAGGTGTTGATTGTTGTTGACAGCTTCCTAGTATAAAGTCACCATGTATCTAACAGCAGAAGTCAAACAGCGCATAGATACGATCTAAACACTCGACTAGATGGGCACAGACATTCTATTACTTGTGCTGATGATCGCAGACATTGGTGTTGAGGCTGGTGTCATTTCTACAGAACAGCTTAATTAACTAACAGAACCGCTTCCTTTACACATGAACACAACTATTCTTATTGCTGAAACTTGCTTTGCTTTAAAATAACAGCAGTGCCACTATAAAAGCACAAATGTGTAGTCTACCTGCTATAGAAGGTGTCTGTATAGTTGTTGGATCACTGATGTGAACTCCCACCAGATCTGAAATCATTTGGGATTGAAATGTGGTATTTCGTTTATTGGTCAGGATGAAGATAGTCATACTAAGAAGATGCTAAAATCAAAGTGAGTCAGATCATGAAGACCTGCAGCCCTGATAGATTTCTTTAGATAATGACTCACGTGCAAAGCTTTTCCCATCACTGCGTGGTGAGAGAGAGTTTGGTCCTGAGCTCACTCTGTAGTCACAGCTCACCTCCTTACTCCTCACTGACTGTAGACGACTGATCAGATCACTATGTTTTGGAGTGAATTGACAGAACTGCTGTCCGGATGCTGAGGTGGCTTTTCTCGTCTTGATCTTTTCTGTGAAGGATGGCTGACTCTCCTCTCCAACATACAGGTTACAGGTGGTGTCAGGACTGACGGGTCCAGGAATCAAACAGATGATGGTGAAGTCCTCATCAAAATTGACTGTAATGTCTGGTTTTAGATCTGTTAGGAAAGGACAGAGACTCCTTTTTACATCACTCTCTTTGAATGTAATGTATATGTCACAAGTGACACTGACTCTTACTAAACTAGCGCCTGCCATTCTCTTTATATTACGTATCAGCATGTCTTATTTGATATCATGCATATGTATTATGTTTAATCATGTGTGCTGTGTGTTTACAGCGATTGCCTTTCACTTAATTCCTTACATTCTCACATGTGAAATCAAATTGAATCGCATGGACTATTTTGCTTGCTGGTATGGTGTGCAGTGATTGTAAGATCTCCCTCTCCCTGCTCGGGAGGAAGAGCCAAACCCTGTTCGGGTAGAACCGAATGAACAAACCCTGCTCGGGTAGAACCGAATGAACAAACCCTGCTCGGGTAGAGCCAAACTAATCCTGCTCGGGTAGAACCGAATGAACAAACCCTGCTCGGAAGGAACTGAATGAACATTGGCCACCGATCGGGAATCAACTGCTGTGTTAGTTTGGCCCGTTGCTTCTAGTTAGCCTACAGCCCTAAATCCCAGCCTATTTATACGTTTCTAATAGGGCCGTGGTGATACTGTGTATTACTGTGTCAAGCTGAGTTTATAAAGAACCTTTGATTGTACTTTGGCCTGTCTCTGTGGTTGTTTGCCGTGGGATCTTAGAACTCTACTTTTGACATGTACATTTCAAATATGTATTGTCTTCACAACAAATATTTTTTAAATGACATTGGATGAGATTGTGATTTAAACAGAATCATTCAAGACAATCTGAATATAACATTTCTTACCAAGAATAGTAAGAGAGACAGAACCACTTTGCATCGACGGATAGTACGTTTCTACTGTGTAAAAACATCTCAGTTTGATCTCAGAAGATGAACTTTGACCTGCCCACGAGAGCAGCTCAGTCCCCGTGAGTGAACGTGTACAGGGTGAGTGTTTAGGATCTCTCCCCTCTGTGTAGAAGTAACAGTGAGATACAGAGACAGATGGAGGAGTGTGACAGTTGAGTCTCTCTCTCTGATGACTGAAGAACTCACTGTCAGCCTGGGAGGAGGTGGGTCTCTTTGAAAGTTGCATGTACAAAACATTACAGGTAATCCATACATACTAACAGTATGGAAAATCCATGAATAACATGTTAAACTATCAGCATTTATGTTTGTACAAAGTTCAGTAAATCCTGTCATTATGTGAAATGAAGACGTTTAAGAAATACGACAGAAGATCTCATTTTCAGAACGAGCATAATTAATACGGTATAACAGTGAAGTGTATCATTGTTTAAACCACCAACTTACCCTGAACAGTGACTGAGACAGGGTTACTAAAAGGAGATGTGTGAGACTCCCTTACAGTGTAGTAACACGTCACTTTGACCACAGCTGGAAATGTTGGACCAGACCTCTTCAGCAGCTCAGTTCCTGTTATTGTCTGCGTACACGATGAGTCTGGAAGAATCTTCTCCCCCTCCATGTAGAAGTAACAGTGATACACAGGGAGAGAGGGAGGAGTCTCACAACTCAGCTGAACTGATTCTGTCTCTCTGATGTCTGTAGAACTCACTGTCAGCTGAGGAATGTCTGTGAGAATAGGGGAATTAAGTATTTTGTGGTTTTGAGAAATGTACTTACAGTCTAATCCCTCTTTGTTATTTAAGACTTAAGGATCTTGAGTCAATTACTTTATGCGGCAACAGTATGGGAAATTAAGGAGATATAATATATTCCTTGATTGTTTCATGTAATAGCTAATGACAACACACAGTATGATAACATATCCCAAGAGGAACATGGTAATGATGGCACAACAGTACATTGTTTACAAACATTCAAACAATCTTCTTACCCTGAATTGTGACTGTTGATGCCTCACTGTATATGGATCTAAACTGTGAACCTGTAGCATTGTACTGACATTGTATTTTGACCTCAGCTGGTGAACTCTGACCTGTCCACTTCACCAGTAGTGTTCCTGTGAGTGTCTGTTGACAGGGTGATGGTAGGGTGAATTCTACTTGCCCTTCCATTTTGAAGTAACACTCAGAGACAGATGGAGGAGTCTGACAGTTCAGCTGAACTGAGTCTCTTTCTTTGATGACTGCAGGAATCACTGTTAGACTGGGCTGAGGAAGATCTGTGAGATCAGAGGGATGATGGAGTGTCTTTTTTAATTGAATTATAAATTAATTTTCAATGTTTAACTACTCATACAGGTAACGTACCACTTAATATTATATGAGTTTGAAAGAGAAAAACAATTAAGACACTGTTGTCTATTTAAGAAATAAACAATGAGAACCCGTGCCAGGAACAGCCCTTTGGAGGGAGTTATCACACAATAATCCTTTGCTTCGATGGGCATTTAGCTTTTTGTAAAGCGGTTGCCAACATTTAAACAAAAGATGAAGGACATGTCTTTCATTAAAGACGTATTATTGTTCTGAGTAAATGTGTTTTATTTTCATCCTTCCACCTAGACATATGCTCATTTTGGAACGTTGCTATATGGGAACAGCCAAACAACGGAAGTGATGGATTTTTTTCTGACCAGAACTGTCCCAGACCTTGGGGAAGTGTGTCTGCACTTGTGCTGCAGCGGCAGGTGCACAAGACAAAACATTATCAGCATCATACATATCGGTGAATCGCTGTGACATATGAAATACATGTGATAGTGTAATCAATCTGTAAAAACTACGTAAAAAAGTAACGAACGTGTTAAATGATTATGTGACGTACAGTCTTATCCAGGTCCTGATTGGTCAACAAGCTGACTTGACCCTTCAAATAGTCTTATTTGACACATCAAACAGTGTTATTTCACGTGTATCTTGTTTGAAATGCAAAGACCCAAATGGCGTTCCATACTTTCCAGTGAACGACACACTGACGTCACGTACAGATGCGCGTGACTCTTGACTGCAGTAAGAAAGCCTAGATTTATTATTATTTTTTTTTTTTTAACTTCTAAACAAAATAACTTTTTGGGGGCTCTCCTATGCTGACAATGATGTGTTGATTCTTGCTTGAACAGTCACTAAGATTATATTTGGTTGTGATCTTTGTAAAATAACTATTTTGGATGCAGCAAGTTGTTAGCTAGAATGCTAACGCTCACTGACATGGCCATAGGCTGTAGCAAAAGATAGCCAAATTTTACTGGATGAAGTTGAAGTAATTTAAGTATAATGTAGTTGATTTGCAATGATGACACAAACATTATATTAAGCAGGACATTCATACGAGCCTTAAACTCCAATAATAATTCAAAAGTAGTGTGAAATTCACTCATAAGCAACATGTAAATAGAGGCTTTTTTTTGTTGGCGTTCTGTTCTGTCACCATAGTGGATTGAGCAGTCAAATGGAATAGTGAATAGACTATTTTTTTGTATTTGTAAACGTTGCCACACGAGGGCGATGCGAGCAACGTTTGCAAACACAAAAAATTGTCTATGCACTATTCCATTTGACTGCTCAATCCACTATCTCATCAGCCCAGCCAGGCAATTTATAAACTTGATCTCCACTGTAAAAAGCATTTAGATATTATATTCCATTTATTTTAGACTAGCATTTGGTTTTCAAAAGCAGAGATTTGTATTAATCTTGCTGTCTGTCTCATTCCACGGGGATGCTGACCCATGTTGACTCCAATCCTTCCCACAGTTGTGTCAAGTTGGCAGGAAGTCCTTAAGGTGGTGGACCATTCTTGATACACACAGGAAACTGTTGAGCGTGAAAAACCCAGCACTGTTACAGTTCTGGCACCTTCTACCATACCCCGTTCAAAGGCACTTAAATATGTTGTCTTGCCCTTTCCCCCTCTGAATGGCACACATACACAATCCATGTCTTCAACATGTCTCCTCGCCTTCATCTATTTACTGATGTAAGTGGCTTTAACAAGTGACATCAATAAGGGATCATAGCTTTCAACTGGAATTGCCTGGTCAGTCTATGTCATGTTAATGTTTTGTATACCCAGTGTATACATGTAACGGCGTTCCTCCTCCTCTTCATCCAAAGAGGAGGAGCAGGGATTGAACCAAACTGCAGCGTTGTAATTAGACATAATGAATTTATTTAAGTGTAGACGAAAAACACGAACTACACTTGAATACTTACAAAATAACAAAACGAATGTAGACAAACCTGAACATACGAACTTACATAAAACACGAAGAACGCACAACAGGAAAAATGACTACATAAAACGAAGAATGCACGAAACAGTCCCGTATGGTGCAACAAACACTGACACAGGAAACAACCACCCACAACAAACAGTGTGAAAACACCTACCTTAATATGACTCTCAATCAGAGGAAATGAAAACCACCTGCCTCTAATTGAGAGCCATATTAAGTCACCCTTAAACAAACATAGAAACAGAAAACATAGACTGCCCACCCAAACTCACGTCCTGACCAACTAACACATACAAAAACTAACAGAAACAGGTCAGGAACGTGACAATACAGCATCTCGTGGAAGGATGAAATCTTATGGATGAATTCATCGAAATAACGTTTTTATTGAAAATATGTCAATTATTATTTGAATATTTTGGTAACCCGTTGTTTTGTCTGGTAGCCCAAAAAGTTACAAATTGAAGCTTTAAATTCATAATAATGATACTGACCTTCGGCTTTGATGTACTGGAAGGTATCTGGACATAACAAAATGGGTCATTATCATGCTCTTTTTGCCATTATGAAAAATAAGAAAACATGACATGGGAACACTTTACACAAGTTGGCGAAGCGGAACAGTCTGTAATGCATTCACAGCCATGTTATCAAGCAGTGGTCATTCTTATCTGAACAAAATGTAAAATAATGACAGAGAAATATAAATCAATAGGATGATCAGTGGAATAAGACACACTTATTATAACCATAACATGTTGAAATATTAAGAGTTCCTAAAGTAAAAGACTAAAAGAGGGGAAAGAAGAATGGAATATCCTGTAGCACAAACAGATGGAGCGGAAAAATAACTCACCGAAAAGGAGGATGAGCAAAAACAGATGACCAGCCATATCAGGGATGAACAATGTCATTTTTTAGAGAGCTACATACATACTGTTAGTCTGACTTTACAGAAGATGGTGGCTGTGACTGGGACAAAGAATACATGTTTCAATAGAAATGTAGATGTGGTGCTTGTTCACAGGAAAACCACAGATGTCTCATATGGCAACTGTGGGCTAATGTCATGTTGCAGAGGACAAGGAGGCTGAACATTCAGAATCATTTATCTGTAATTATTTTTAGGTTCTCAAGCTATCTGTCTTTAACAGATGTTATGTTGTATTATTATTGCCGACAATTCGATTTTTAAAACCAAACTAACTTGTCTGTCTGAGATTTTTTTTTTATCTTCGACTTTTTGTTTTAAGTTTTTAACTGCTGCACAAAGTTTACCTACAAAAACCTTGCATTTGTGGTTAAGAGTTTGATGGTCTCTAAAATGTAGAAGGGTTTTCATATTTCATTTATGTTTGGTGAGTCATGTTTAATAATATGCCAGAGCAGTGAAGGTAAACTGATAAGCACAGTAAATGAAAGGAAAGGATGGAAGGAACGGAGGAGAGAAGACGAAGCGAGTTCACACTACTCGGACTGATCAGTTTACCTTGAATGCTCTAACTGGTACCTAAATGTCAGCGCCCGTTCTGATAAACCGCGTGCTTTGCTGCGGTGTTGCTTGAAGTGCATAAACGCATTGAACGTGTGTAGGCTGAGAATGCAGTTGCTGTTTTTAAACTAACGTTTTTATGTGGCCTAACTTTGAGAGTAACCGTTTGATCATGCCACCTAAAAAAAGTAGCAGAAGTAACTTCATCTTCTGACGTGCCCCAAAAATATGAAAAGTGTCGGGAAAAGCTAAATCAGGTTTATAAAACCATGTGCGGTTTAGGCCAATTTGAGTAGCCTAATTTGACGGTTATTTGGTTAGATTACGGTTGATACATTTGTCCATTTCATTGTTAGAATCCAGCAACGCACCTGCTGTGGCATGGAGAACTCCTCTTCATCCACCTACGATGGTGATGGTTAACGAAGCGCTGAAGGAGTTGGACTCTCGAAAGGGGGTCTCCTCGCAGGCCATTCGCGGATTCATAACAGAGAAATATCCATCTGTGGACCTGGTGAGGTTGAAATACATGATACGCAAGACCCTGAAAAAAGGATTCGAGGGAGTACAGGGGAGGTTTCGGGTAAGTGATCCATGCATGTCTAAATCTTAAAGTAAATGCCCAGTGTTTCTAGATTTCTATGAAAAATGACCAATAATTTACAATATGAGTGAAATGGTTTTCCTTCCCAAAAATTGTAATTGAGTATGTCAAAGCAGCTTTCCTGTTTGAATTGTGTTTTTTATTTATATATTACTACATTGGGCAATTACATACCATTTCCAGTGGCACACTGACTCGCGTAATGATGAAGCCATAGGCTACTACTCACGGTGATGGCCAATGCGCTCCTCATGGCAATAGCCTATCTCAAGATGAGCTACTTTGAAAAATAGTCCTGCTGGTCACTAAAAATTGGGAGTTGAGAATTATATTGGTTCTACAGACAGTCTTCTATTTTCAGCAGTAGGCATTTGCTTTCCAAACTATGTTTTTCCCGCAATTTGTATTTTGAAATGTGCAAACGGACAACTGCAACCAACTATATACATATAATCCATGGATGGCAGTTCCCATTCAAATCAGGACTGGCAGCCATTGCTAGTGTACCCATGAGTTACCACTCAAATTGCCAGGGTAAGAGGTTCAAAAAAATCAGTGTATTCTTGTTTTGCACGCTTTGTACAAAATAATAAAATGCAGTACTACAAGATATTTCTTAACGTAGCTCTTTATTAGCTAGCTACAACTGGCATGTTCACGTATCTCCAACCATGATCAGCTGACCATGACCTAACCATCTGGGTGGTCTTAAGCAGTCATAGCACAGTATGATACGGCGGTAAAATGCATCCAATTACAATTCAGTATGTTTACACATATGAATATTACAATTCTGTCTATGGCCACAACACAACAAGCTGTACATTTGGAATGCACTCTGCCCAAATTGCAGCCTTCCCGACAGTAGGCAACCAGTAACTGCCAAAATAAAGGAAACAATTGAGTAAATGAGGGACACAAAGTTTATGGTGTGTGTGTGGGGTGTTTTCCTGCCATGGTTTAGGTCAGTTTGTAGAATTTATGCCAAGGTGCATTGAAGTTGTTCTTGCAGCAAACACCCTTTTTAAGACACTTTGTTGGCGTTTTCTTTATTTTGGCAGTTACCTGCATGTGCTTGTGAGAACATTTAATCCAGTTATTTTTGAGAAGCTATTGGTCCTCTGTGGCTAAATATATTCTCTGGTTTATTTTGAACATTGAGAACAGGCTCCCTTGGTTGGTTATAAAATAAGTAATTTGTTTTTTTTGCCTCTTGGGCCCAGCCCCTGACTCACATAATTGACCAGTCACATTTAGCTATTATGCAGTTTATTTTTTCAGTTACCCAATCAAGGCAGGGCCCCACATCTACCCACATGGGGCCCATACCTCTCCTCCCCCATCTGATGATTAGCAGAGTGGCAGCAGGAAGCTGTCTACACTAATTGACAGTGTGGCAAAAGGTCACTGAGAACACTGATCCCAATGTGGAGAAGGCACCAAAGGCTGCAAAGGTCGGAGCCAAGAAGACTAAGGACCAGGAAGCCGGTAAACTGAAACGATTGTGCTCATCACTCCTAGGATTTAGACATCACCCTATAATCTGCCCAATTGTATGGGATCATTGTTATTGAGCTACATCCATTGCAATGGAGGACATTTAACATTGCTCATTCAATGACTTGTATCGGTATCTCACTTCTCCTCATTGTGTCCATGATTGCATGCATACACACACATCACTAACCTTTGTCTCTAGAAGCTGAGAAGAAAAAGGCTACAGCCAAAAAGCAGAAGGAGAAACCTTCAGAGGCAAGTGTGGTTTCAGTTATGTTCTGACTATTGGCATTGTTCAAGTGCTTTTGGTGTATAGGGACTTTTTTTATATATATATATTACACACACACTTGTCATGGGTACTGTTCCCTATTTGGGCTTTACCATGGTTAAATTGAATCTAATTTTAAATGGGTGATTGTATTGTAAACCTGTCATTTTCATTTTTCAGGATGCAAAAGCATCTGCTTCCAAGGTGGCCCCTGCTAAGAAGCCCAAGTCGAAGAGGGCAGAGGGGACAGCTGAGGAGCAACCCAAAGCACAGAAGACTACCAAGGGTGAAGGGGCAGCCAAGAAGGGTGCAAAGGCCAAAGCTTTCCAGAAGCCGATGAAGGGGGACACTGCTGCTCCTGAAGTTAAACCCACAGGGAAATGGGGCAAGAGGGCAGCAGCAGAGTGACTGCACTCCTTTTATCCACTTTGTGTTTTTAAATAAAGCAGTTTGTAGTTCTTGTTTGTGGCATTTAGGTGTAGACCTAGCTGCTGTAAAATCTAATCTCCACTTTTCCTGTAGAGAAGTGTTGATGGTAGCTAGGGGTTTGTAATGATGCAAGATAAATATATAAATAAAAAGATGGGAAGTTCTTGTTTCTTACACCTGTTTAAATCAGTACCCTCTTCTGCCAGATTAATTGTATCACTAGTACAGTGACTTCCTGGAAAATATTGATGGCTAAGGTGTTTTCTATGCAGTCAGGACTTTGTTGTTCATCCATCATAGGTTGACGACCATGGCACGAGTCATTGGGATAATCTGGTACAGTGAGTGTGAAGATGGTTGAGACCAATCTGAGCCTGGAACACTTCGGCACACTGGACATGACATCTTGTACCAGTCTCCTGAGGGACGGCCCTGATACTGGTCCTTCACTGTTCTCTCCACCATGGATTTTTGGATGCTGCTGGTTTGTGGTAGCAGTCTTTCTATACAGTTAGAACTAAACATTTCCCATAACTATTCAAAAACTAGTCTTATGGGTCAGTGCCCACAAAGGTGAAATGCAACATATTGTACCATTTCAGTTTGTCCACAAGGGGGTGCAATAACTAATTGGGTCTTCAGTTTGATATTCAAAGTTACCCAAACCAGAACATTGCTGTTCACTGGTGCTCCTGGTTATTTATTCCCTGGAAGTTTAACCAGCTTTTACTCAACCACCCCTAAGGAGAAAAATAAATAATTAATGCTGTGGACCTCAAGGCCTGGATTTGAAAAAGGATACACGGGAAGAAGTGAACCAAGTTTTTACTCTGCCCAGAATCTGTCCACGACGTGAGCAATTTATATGGAGGTCAATGAGTTGAATTTGGTCAATAGATATTTGCCAATTTTCCGCATGGGGGTTATTTGATCGAATCCAAGTTTTGTAATTGTTAGGTTGTGGACGCATGTGGCATTTCTGCAACTGAAAAAACTACTACATATTGGAGTTGTGCTTGTTGTGATACTTATGGTTAACCCATTGTAGCATAGACATTGCAATGGAGGGCTTACACTATTTTAACAGTCAACTGGGTGGGAATTAGCTAGCTAGCTTGTCAATATAGGCAATATTTTCTACACATCAAAAACATGAGGTTGAAATAGAAGCTGGGTGTGTTGACTCAATCCTTCATCTTTAAAACTGCATGTTTATTTGTTTTAAAAAATAAAAAGTTTATATTTCATTTCACTAATAGAAACAGTACGGAAGCACTGAAAGTCTGAGCAGTTTCACAGCTCTTCAAGTATGTTCATTCAGTTTATAGATGAGTTTATAGTCTCAGCAGGGGCACATCCAACAGGCCAGGCCAAGAGTGCGGGGCTTCAAGCTGAGCATATTCCGACTCAGTCCTGATCCAATCAGGCCCAACGTCACGTTTAGCTCGTCCAATAGAAACAAGTCAAGAACCCATCACTTGCTTGATCCAGTGATATATTAGATTTTGTCCACAGCAGTGCACTGTAGCTAGTCACATCAATCCTCCCAGAAAGAAGAGCGGTTTGGTGAAATAGGCAAAGACTGGGGTGATTGAGAAGACGGGCAGAGGAAGACAAACATGGAAGAGAACATATTGGGAGTAAGAAAAGGGACAAAGGAGAGATTTTAGGGTTAAAGAGAGAAAAGGAAGAGAGATTTTGGACGTAGAGAAAAGGGTAAAGTCACTAGCCATGTGGATCATCAACATGCCAGCTGTTTACCTTCCCAATCCTGCCACAAGAGAAAGCCCTCAAGCATCTGCATTAATGACTACAATAACAAGAAGAAACAAATTCAATACCACTTGAATCAATTCTAAAGTAAGAAAACGTCTTCCACGTGTAAACAATTGCACTGCTTGGAGAGAGCGAGAGAAGTAGGTGTGCAGATCTCCTGGCTCCTCATCCTCCTTTCCGCTAAGCCCGCCCTTTGTGCTGGCCTGGCTCCACCACATGCATCAGAGGCAGTGTACGGGTTTGTTAGTTAGTCGTCCCCCCACACCAGGCCCCACCTCTGTCCCTCATTGTTCAGGGAGCCCCGCCATCACCTCCCTTCGTCACTCATTGAGAGAGCCCCACCCCTGTAGGTCAACTCGGGGACAACAGGAAGCGATCCAGGTACTGCGAGATGACCTCCCAGTTCCTCCACAGGAAGGCGAGGAGGACGACAAAGAGCAGCGTGGAGAAGGTGCGGCTGCGCGTCTTCATCAGGGGCACCACACAGTTGGCCACGGTGGAGACGAAGACCAGGAGCACGGCCATGACGGCTAGCAGTACGTTGATGAGCTTGCCCAGCAGGGTCCGGGCCGTGGCGTTCTCTAGGCCCTCTAGCTGGACCACCTGCTGCTGTTGTTGCTGCAGCTCCATCTTGGAGATACGCGTCTGGCACACCTCCAGAGACTCCTATATATGGGGGGGGGGGGGGGGGGCATGGTTAAACAGGTTGGAATGTCACTAACTCTCTTCACCACAAACACAGCCAGACCCTATCGTATAACAACATATCAAGGGGGGTGAAAGAAGAAATAATTGAGTTCACTGGAGCTAAAAGGTATGAGGTAAAAATATTCCTTATTTCAATTGCTGACAGAACCTACCTGAATGTCTCTAGCTCTCTCGTATGACTGATAGGCGATCTTCTCCTCCATGCTGGCCAGCTCCTGCTTCAGATTCAGGATCTCATTCTGGTGCAGCTCTGTTAAGTCATTCAGCTGCTCCTCCAAACGCTCACACCTGAACACACACACGGTACCAATCAAACACGTCCTTGCATTAACCCCTCCCCACCCTTTGAGGACAAAAAAATGTTGTTTTTTTACAGCTTTTGCTACATATACATGTATTTTTTTTATTTATTATAAAATGTGTCATGAAAGGAAGTGTTAGTGGAAATGTTTGCTGGTGCTGAGTGATAAGTTATTTTGAACTGAGAAAGTATACCGGTATTCTAAATTTAGTAACAAGGGGATTTTGCATCTCTTAGCAACTTGAGTAACTGCTAAGTTCAGTGAGTATGTACTCTGCCTTCAGTAAGTATTCATACCCCTTGACTTATTCCACATTGTGTTACAGCCTGAATTCAAAATGTCCTCATCTATACACAACATCCCATAATAGCAAAGTGAAAATATGTTTAGAGGTTTTTGCAAATATATTGAAAATTAAATCTCAATTTACATAAGTATTCACACCCCGGAGTCAATACATGTTAGAATCACCTTTGGCAGCGATTACAGCTGTGAGTCTTTCTGGGTAAGTCTCTCGGAGATTTACACACTTGGATTGTACCATTTTCCCCATTATTCTTTTCAAAATTCTTCAAGCTCTGTCAAATTGGTTGTTGATCATTGCTAGACAACCATTTAAGTCTTGACATACATTTTCAAGCAGATTTAAGTCAAAACTGTAAAGAACATTCACTGTCTTCTTGGTAAGCAACTCCAGTGTAGATGTGGCCTTGTGTTTTAGGTTATTAGCCCAGTGTCAGGTGGAAAGCAGACAACCAGGTTTTCCTCTAGGATTATGCCTGTGCTTAGCTCTATTCCATTTATTTTTTAATCCTGAAAAACTCCCCAGTCCTTAATGATTACAAGAATACCCATAACATGATGCAGCCACCACCTATATTAAAATATGGAGATAGGTAGTCTAATCTAATGTGTTGTATTTGTACCAAACATAACACTTCATATTTCAGGACAACAAGTTGTAAACAGTATGAATGTTTTGGAATATTTTAATTCTGTACAGACTTTGAGTAACTACAATGTTTTTCCTATCACAACTATTAAACTCTGTATTAAAGTCACCATTGTGAAATCCCTGAGCAGTTTCCTTCCTCTCTGGCAACTGAGTGAGGAAGGACACCTGTGTCTTTGTATTGGCCATGCAACTTGTGACTTCTTAAGCACATTTTTACTCCTCAACTAATTTAGGCTTGCCATAACAAAAGTGGTTGAATACTTAGACATGACATTTCAGCGTTTCCTTTTTAAATACATTTGTAAAAATGTCAAAAAACACAATTCCACTTTGACATTATGGGGTATTTGGAATATTTTAATTCTGTACAGGGTTCCTTTTCTCTGTCAATTAGGCTAGGTTAGTATTTTAGAATAAGGCTGTAATGTAACAAACTGTGGAAAAAGTCAAGGGGTGGGAATACTTTCTGAAGGCACAGTGGCTAAGGAAAGTATTCAGACCCCTTGACCTTTTTACAGCCTTATTCTAAAATTAATTAAATAGTCCCCCCCCCCCTCAATCTACACACAATACCCCATAATGACAAAGCGAAAACAGGATTAGAAATTTTTGCTAATTTGTACCAAAAAATAAATAAAACACATTTACATAAGTATTCAGACCCTTTACTCAGTACTTTGTTGAAACACCTTTGGCAGCAATTACAGCATTGTGTCTTCTTGGGCATGACGCTACAAGCTTGGCACACCTGTATTTGGGGAGTTTCTCCCACTGGGGAAACTGATGCTCCCTGCATCTGACGGTCAGTTTCAGCAGAGGGGAGAGAGAAGCAGAGTCCATCTCTCACGGTCCCTGCTCGCTCCTTTCCTCCGGTGAGACTGACCAGAGAGAGAGGACAGTCTTCCACCTGATGGTGAACCTCGAGTCGCACAACATTATTTCTGCCTCATGCACAAATTCATGTTGTTCCTATAACTAGAGAAAGTTAAATATTCCTCTATATTACAATAGACACGACGAGCTGCTAATAATAAAAACGCAGGCCTATCGATACACTTGGCTACTCAATTCATTCATTCATTCATTCATTGCAGCTGCAGTGCTGGTTGTAGCACTAGTGGAAGTAGGGAGAAGTGCGTTTTTGTTTTGTGTTGACAATGCTGAATAAAAACTTAAACATGAACTCCATTACAAAAACAGCAGCTCCTTGCTGTATTCTTTGAAAACTATGACTAAAGAGACACTGTCAAAGTTGAAGTCTCAAGTATGCTAGTAGGCTGGTATCAAACTTTGCTGTGGGGGTCGTGGAAGCTGTAGGCATGGTGATTTGAACTAGCCGATTGGCCAGCACAGTAGGCGCGCTTGATTTAGCACTCCTGGTCCGCCGGTTAAGCAGAATGTGTCCCTTCAGAGAAAATGGTTCAAAATGGGAACACTTTGCCTACCCGGCACAGTGCTTCGGAATCAAGTGCACCTACCGCCAACAGAGCAAGACATATACATACATATATACATACATATATGGCTTTATCAGGCTTTATCATATATAGGCTTTATCATTTTTACATTTGAGTCATTTAGCAGACGCTCTTATACAGAGCGACTAACAGCAGAAATTGGGATTAAGTGCCTTGCTCAAGGGCACATCGACAGATGTTTCAACTAGTCGGCTCTGGGATTCGAACCAGTGACCTTTCAGTTACTGGCCTTACCCTTTTAACCGCTAGGCTACCTGCCACCCAGGTAGCCTTTTCTACAGAAATGTTTGATCAACTAAAATTGCCTTGAAGGTCGCCCAGTCGATCGACCCGTTGGTAACCACTGGTCTAGTCTATTTAATACCGGTTGCGTCCTAGGTTGTGTGTGGCATGCAGTGGCTACCTGTATCTCTCCTCCTGCAGGGCCTGCATGATCATGGTGTAGTCTCTCTGGTAGTGGCTTTTCAGGCTGTCAAATGACTCATCCAGCCGACCTTGGCTGTCCCGGAGCTCCTGGACCTCGTGGAGCAGCGTGTCCAAGCCCAAGCTCTGGCCGTGCTCCAGTGTGTTCAAGCCCTTAGAGCTGGGCGGGCCCCCAGGGGCCCCTGTGATGCTGTTGGCCCCAGCCGAGCCGGAGGTGGCACTGGAGCAGTCGTCCTCGCTGCCGTACTTAGGGCTAGAGGCCCCCCCCAGGGTCCTGGACCCCCCAGTCCCCAGAACGTGACCATCCTCCTGGGGCTCGTCCAGGGAGTCCTTCAGGGCAGAGATGTTGTCTGCGCTGCCAAACTTGTTGCGGATGAGGGAGGCGATCTCGCGAGGCTTGGACACCACGGCCCCGGCCGCCGAGTGAGTGGCGTGGGAGAAGCTGGAGAGGCCACCGGTGACCTGTTGGGGGAGATGGGTCAGTTACTAACTAGGGAGGGAGGGGAGACTACGGTGGTAGTGAAAACACATGGGACAGAGATACCAGACCTGGGTTCAACTTAGGGATGTGACAAATGGACAACTTTGATAAAACGCTTAACTGCCATTTTCTTTTTACGATTTACCAGAATAAATCTGAAAATTCCACAATGCAGAATAATGGTCCTAATGCATGACCGCTGGGCCGGGCAATGAAGTTATATCTACTGCAGTCATATACCCTTGAAAGCACCTCAGCCACGGCATGTTTGTAAGGGTACGCTAAAGCTTTTTAAAATATCGACACTAAACTCTGGAGAGTTTCGAAGCTTGACTGAGCGGGCATTTTACTTGTCTGTAAAGGAATACCACTGAAGCGGTACTAATTACCAGAAGTGCCAATCAAATAATCAATCATCTGACTGCGCGCAACTTTAGGTGTAAAGTTTGTTAAATACCATAACAAGACATTTTGTAGAAAGAAAATATCTTCCGATAGGAATCGACTGCTACGATTAAAAAACAGAGACCGATTAGATGCCGTACTTCCCAAACACTGGCATCTTTCTTAGTGAGCGACAGAGAGAGAGGGGAGGGGCAGAGTACAGGCAGGTCGGCCAACAGGCAGAACTGTGCACTAGGCCCATCTGTCGGCAATCAGAAGCTGTACCACGCAATGTACTTCGCAATTTCTTAACTTCAGTAAACCAATGAACAGGCTAGGAAATTCTACATGCAACAGACCAAAGACTGAACAAATACACGCATTATTAGCGATGGGGGGGGGGGGGGGGTACTTTTTCCATTTGGGATTATTCTAAACATTAGGGATCCCAATTTCAATTTAAAACGTTTCACACCCCTAGTTCAAATACCACTTAATCTTTCAAATACTTTTAGCGTTTGCTTTAGTCTGCCTGGAGTGACAGATGGGCACGGTTTGCGACTCTTCTATAAGTTATTGCACCAGTCAAGCTCAATCAAGCCCAGCTAAAGTTTGAAATGATTTTGAATAGTATTTATGAACCCAGGTCTGAGACATGCATATTCTACACGCAATCTATTGAATTCTGTAGGAAACTGTGTGCTGCTAATTACTCTGAAAAGGACAAGTGACTAAAACCAGAAAAAAATAGATTGATGGTGGTGGTAGTACTCACATTAGCAGTTGCAGTGGCACACTAGTGGTAGAAATAACACTGGTGAAAAATAAGCGGGATGACCTCATAAGGAAAGTACATGTGATGTTAAAATGTTCATAACGCTAACCTTAGCGCCCACGCCCTTGAGGCCTTGGTGCATGTCTCGGAGCACGTCTTTGGGCTGACGGGGGATACCATTGTGCTCCACCTCTCTCAGTTTGCGGTGGTAGTGCTCCAGCTTCCTCTGCAGCTGCTGAATGGTCTGGGCCGACTTCTGGTTCTTCTTCTCAAACACCTGTTTGATGCGGGCACTCTGCTGCTTGTCCGCGTTGTTGGCCAGCTTCAGGTACTCGGCCACGTTATCGTCTCTGGCCGTCTGCTCAATCTTGATCTGCTCGGTGAGCTTGAGGATCTTCTGCTGCAGCTGGGCAATGGCCTGTTTTGTGCGCTGGGGGTCGGGGGTGGTGTCGACCGAGTCCAGCCCGTAGCCGTCGGCTCCGCAGGAGAGGGCGTTGGGCGATACAGCCGGGCCGGAACCGTCCAGACAATCCAGCTGACCCAGGAAAGACAGAGTAACGAGGAGGAAGAGAAGATGGGAGGAGAGAAGGATAGATCAGAGACTGTCGTGTAAGATTGAGGAAGAGCATTAAAAGTAGCCAAATGGAGTGGAAAGTAACTAAGGCAAACATGATCAAATCAGCCAACACCGTATAATCATAATATAGGGTCTCCAATCAAAAACACATTTTGACCAATGTGTAAAATGTTAATTGTGTAGATAATCATCCTAGAAAACCCAGTGATCCAAACCTCATGTCTCTATCATAGTCCCTTAAAAAGTTAGTTTTTACCCTTGTAGGATGGTCAGAATTAGGGGGACTAAATCACAACCCATTTTTTATACACACAACCAATCAAAAGGTTGGGGTCACTTAGAAATGTCCTTGTTTTTGACAGAAAAGCTGATTTTTTGTCCATCAAAATAACATCAAATTGATCAGAAATACAGTGTACATTGGTAATGTTGTAAATGACTATTGTAGCTGGGAACAGCCGATTTTAAATGGAATATCTAAATAGGCGTACAGAGGCCCATTATCAGAAACTGAAGATTGCGTACAACGCTGTGTACTACTCCCTTCACAGAACAGCAAAAACTGGCTAACCAGAATAGAAAGAGTGAGAGGCCTTGGTGCACAACTGAGTAAGAAGACAAGTACATTAGAGTGTCTAGTTTGAGAAACAGCCGCCTCCCAAGTCCTCAACTGGCAGCTTCATTAAATAGTACCCGCAAACACACCAGTCTCAACGTCAACAGTGAAGAAGCGACTCCGGGATGCTGGCCTTCTAGGCAAAAGGGTTTTCTAAAGATCAATTAACCTTTTAAAATGATAAACTTGGATAGCTATCACAACATGCCATTGGAACACGGGAGTGATGGTGGCTGATAATGGGCCTCTGTAGCCTATGTAGATATTCCATAAAAAAAATCTGCCGTTTCCAGCTACAATAGTCATTTACAACATTAACAATGTCTACACTGCATTTCTGATCAATTTGATGTTATTTTAAAACGGACAAAAAAAAAAATGCTTTTATTTCAAAACAAGGACATTTCTATGTGACCCCAAACTTTTGAACGGTAGTGTATATCTCTATCGCATCAGTTAGGCTGGATTCGGTGAACGGTAGCCCGTAGCCTTAATTCTGAGGCTCACCTTCCCATTGAACGGGTCGTCATTCTCGAATCCGCAGGACATAAAACAATAGAGGTAAAATGGATATCGATTGAGACATGACGCGTATGCTTTTCACATTAGGTCGAAACTCCTCTTCGAAGACCTCACAAAAACAAGCGTCGCTCGGTGAAATGGCCATGGATTATTGAGCATGTTCCAAGCTTTTTATTGTGAAAGCCATTTACATTTAATAACATTTGTGAAATGCACCTTTTGCGACCCGCAGAAACAACTGACAACGACAAAATTATAAATCCTCAAAAGTTATGAGAAGCCTGCACCGCTATATCAACAGTTCTCTGTGCTTATTATCGGATATATTAAGTTACAAAATCGGACTTTTTGGGTAAATAACGTTAATGACACATTAGAGAAAGACCCCACTGAACGACTCAGAACACAAATAATCAGATGTCTTGGTAAATTGTATTTTATAACATAAGGAAGCTTTGGGTTTGTGGTAGATTCTGCCTATTATAACATACAGAAGTGACATTCACCCCCTCTGGGCAGTGGCTGGACACCCTACATAATGTTACCTCAGACTGATTTGCCATAAAGGAACATGTTAATAATTTGTAAAAACAGCCATCCATAAATATCTCCAGAGGAACCCATGTCTATATACTGAGCAGTAATCCATCAGACAGGGATGCCATACAGAGTGTGTGTGTGTGTGTGTGTGTGTGTGTGTAACTTCCCTATTCACAGTAAATGGTGTGGCTTCACTGAAGCTAAAGCATTTTTCTCAACCAGAAAAATAAAAATGTTATGTTCTCAAATCTATTTTCTACACAGAGAGGTGGGATTCTAGAACGGCGGTGCTGGAGATCAGCCCAGAATGAATGATTTATGTTCCGTTCTGGGGAGTTGGGCCAGACGAAGGCCACTAACTACAGTGGAGTTGCACTTCCATCACTGTCAGTTCAGACAGCTTATGTGGGGATGGAAAGGACTTTTGCTTTCTCTAAGACCGACAGACTGAGTCGCTCAACTACAGACACATCCAGACGCTACTGTAGCTAGCCACTAGCCTGTTAGCTGCTCACGTAACGCGAGTTAATTACAGTTCACACAGTAGGGTGGCCACGGTCTGCTGTTGGTGGAACAGACTGCTTAGGTTCGTCATCCTACTGCCCGATTCATACCCTTCCTGCTCAAAAGGCTTGGTGGTGTCATCAAGCATTGCGAGGTGACTGCCAGGGGTATGCACTGTGCATGATGGGTATACCTCAGACACAATGATGGGCTAGTTGTACTAGTTGTCTAGGAGTTCAACACTCAATCCTAACAGCGTGAAGAATTTAGAAATGCACTGTCCTGCTACTAAGTCAGTCAGTATTCATTCATTGGCAAGATATTGTTAATACAGTGTACTCCAAATTTCTACGGATTTGAGCAATTCCAGTGAGGACCAGTCTACATCTAAAATGTTGGAGGACAGTGTCAGAGATGTCAGGGGACCAGCCGCTTTTCAGCTTGTTTTGGCCTGCAAGTCAAGCCTTCGCTGGCTGACCTGAAGTATACTTGGAGACAGCCACAGCTAAATATAGAAGGGCTTAGAGCACATAGTGACCAATACACACACACACACTGACCTGCCAGTAATGACAGTTCCTTTCACTCATCCAAGAACATCCAGAGGAAGGCAAGCCAGTAAGCCCAATATGATCAATTTCATTTCACAGTAAATCATCATGAATTCTTCAATTTCATTTCACAGTAAATCATCATGAATTCTGACCTTCCAATACTGTGCTTCCATTTAGATATGCGTTTTCTCTAGCAGCAGCTGCTTGTTTATTACATTTTTTTTTTTTTTATATAGGTGAAAAGCTTGCAGTGGCCTGTCTGCACCAGTGGGTAGGTTTTACAGGGGACCAACCCCTGTAGGGGCCTAGTTTCAACTCACCCTGTCAGGCTCCTCAGTGGAGTGGTACCCGGAAGTGAGCAGCATGTCGGTCAGGGCGGGGCTGGTGGGCGTGTCCGTGGTGGAGGAGGAGCGCGGGCGGCCAGCCTGCAGCAGCATAACCTCCTGGGTACTCCTCCGGTGGATCTGGGGGCTGCCTTTCTGGGGGGGGTCCCCGGTCCCCCCCGCCTTGGTGCGGCGGCTCTGCAGACTGGTCCCTCGCTTCATTATGGGGGGCGCGCCACGGATTTGCTGCAGAACGCGGCTCAGAGCTGCAGGGGGAGCGGAGGAAGTAGTGTGGGGGTCAGAGTCCGGACCGGGTGCCGAGTGGGCGTCCCCAACCTCTGGCCCCCCACCGTCAGGGGGCTCAAGGGCGGGGCAACCTGAGGAGGCGGCGGCGTCGTGCGGGGAGACGGACGAGCGGCGGCGCTGCGGCTGGAAAAGCTGCTTCAGGCCGTGGCCAAGCGCGCCCATGTTCTCCAGTGCATTGTGGGTGATTTTGGACAGGCCGTGCTCCGACTCAGACGCCCTTCGGCCCACCTCCTGCTCCGCCCGACCTCCCGCATCCGGCTCCTCAGGACTCTGCTCACTACTAGCCTGATCCATCAGGGGGCGCCAGGCTGACGCTCAGCCACAGGGTCAACTCTGGGGGTGCGGGGGTCTAGCTATGCCCCAACAACACACCCCCTTTGAGAGGCAGCTTCAAAAGTCGGGAAGCAAGGAGTATGGCGCTCACTCACTTGGGCCCTATGCGCGTGCATGCGGATTGGCTCAAAGACATGCTCGTCTAACACAAAAAGGGAAATAAAATGGATTATGACATGCAACAGTGAGTGGATGGGACAAAAGAAAGCACCATAATTAAAACAATGATTACAAAAAGCAGCAGGCAGAGGTTGAACTCGTGTCAGCTTTGAAACATTGAGGCTCGAGTTTAGTTGACTCGATTTATTTATATATATTTGTATGTTCAAATATTTTTTATTATTACACTGAACAAAAATATAAAAACGCAGCATGTAAAGTGTTGGTCCCATGTTTCATGAGCTGAAATAAAATATCACAGAATTGTTCCATACGCACAAAAAGCTTCTCAAATTTTGTTCACAAATTAGTTTACATCCCTGTCAGTGAGCATTTCTCCTTTGCCAAGACAATCCATCCACCTGACAGGTTTGGCATATCAAGAAGCTGATTAAAAAGCATGATCATTACACATTATACAGCACCTTGTGCAGCTTGTGCACCTTGTGCTGGGACAATAAAATCCCACTCAACCGTGCAGTTGTCACAATACAATGTCACAGATGTCTCAAGTTGAGGCAGCGTGCAATTGGCATGCTGACTGCAGGAATGTCCAGCAGAGCTGTCACCAGAGAATGTAATGTTAATTTCTCTACCATAAGCCGCCTCCTGACAAATTCTCTCAAATGACGTAGGTCCAACCAGCCTCACAACCACAGACCACCTGTATGGCCTCGTGCGGGAGAGCAGGTTTGCTGATGTCAACGTTGTGAACAGACTGACCCATGGTGGCTGTGGGGTTATGGTATGGGCAGGTATAAGCTATTGACAACAAACAAAATTGCATTTTAAATTGATGCCAATTTGAATGCACAAAGACACCATGACGAGATCCTGAGGTGCAATCATCTGTATTCCCAGTCATGTGAAATCCATAGATTCGGGTCTGATGAATATATTTAAATTGACTGATTTCCTTACATGAACTGTAACTAAAATCTTTGAAATTTTTGCGTTTATATTTTTGTTCAGTATGGTAAATCCATATGACCCAAACCACAACGTCTGTGATGTCCAAACCCACTTACAAAACAACTATACTAAAGAAAGCAGACTTCTACAGCAATGACGGTGTCGTGCTAAACAAAATAATTTCCAAAAACAATTTCTGAAATGCTGGGGTTTTATTGTACAGTTTCCATAGATAGTGGCACTTCAGTGTGTCATATTGCAAACGCACTTTTAGAGGACGAAAGCACGTCACAGGACCTGGGTTAACTAGCCTAATCTGACTGTGGTTTCCTTGTCAGGCAGAGGTTAACAAACATCGCCTTCATTTGTTATTTACTTAGACAGTCGTTTGTAGTCTAATATAAGACACACAGCATTTCAGAAACGATTTCTTTACTAAAATGGGTGGGGGAAAAAACATACCCTTTGAGGATTTCGAATGAGTTTAAAGTAAATAGTATGAAAAAGATAAGTAATAATGAAACAAAATATAAATGAATAATGGAATCTTCTGGTGGGTTCTTATCTGGCTGAGGCACCCAGAGTTGGGCCATGATATCCCTGTAGAGAGCCTTGACCTCAGAGACCAGATCAAGCATGGAGCCGTGAGCGGAGATGGCTAAGGCTAAATCCACATCATCTGAGAGTTGAGCTCCAGGAAAGCACTTTATATAAAGACTGTATTTTACTTAGCAACAGCAAAGAAAGGGGGAAGAGATATGGAGGAAGAGAGCGCGAGGGAAAAGGAGAGAGCAAGAAGAAACAGGTGGCAAGAAAGAGAAAAAATAAAAAAGAGAGCCAGGGATAGATAGATCTTACCCTCCGTCCAGCTTCTCCTCTTCCGACTTACAGCTCAGGGTTGGCTGCGGAGAAAGAGGTCAACGTCAGAGGGAAATCACTATCAAAATGGAACCAATGACGAGATACAAATAAATGACGCTGGCAATGGCGGCACACGGACCCGTGCTCAAATCAGCCGTGTACAAACTGCACAGAATCAACGAGACCTGTACACACTCACTGAGGGGCTTCAGGGACTCCTCCTAGAATACATTTTGAGAAGTCCTCATCTTAACAGCAAATATCACTGCCTTGTGCACACTCAAAATATGAGACCATGACATGAAGGTGTGTGGAACACCTCGCAGTGATGACTCCATCCAGATTACTCAGGAGAGCTACGAGCAGAGCAGTAGAGGTCCGATACATCATGAGTGTTACAGTAAATAACGGAAGTAATGAGGGACACAAAGCTTGAGAGACACTGACCAGCAGCGCTCCTTTTGTGCAGTGAGCCAAGAACCTGTTTTTTAGTCAAAGCCTTCATCCCAAAAGGAACCAAATCCTCCTACATAGTACACTACTTTTGATGGACTCTGGTCAAAAAGTAGTGCACTATACAGGGGACAGGGTGCCGCTTCGGACAGAGTAAGTGTCTATCAGTGGAACCCACCAACCACACCAGTTGCCCAATCCGCACACAACTAAAGGAAGAGGAAAAGGGAAAGAATTCAGTCACCACCAGTTTACTGGCACAAGCCGGACACGATGCCTCCCACACAACTCCCTACCCACTCGCAAATTATAATACATCACCACAATTTCCCCTCACATTAGCAGATTGGAGGATGCAGAGAAAAACTGCCTGCATAGCGCAACGCCCAAATACAGCATAGGAAAAAAACACTACTAATGACAGAGTGAAATTTTCCCAAATGGATAGGATTGAGAGATTGCTTCATTTGAGTAAGTCCCTTCCTCATAGCTGGAACACTAAGCCTGTAACATTAACCCAACACTGAGGTAACACTGAGGTAACACTGAGGTAACACTATGGCTAATCTCGCCCAGCAGCGCTGCACACTTAGCAGTAACTAACACTTGACCTCACCAAATAGACTAAAGTAGATGTCAACAGGCATATCTGCATACTCCTCAGCTATCAGTGGAAATCCCCTAACGCTCTTACCCATTCCCCTCCTCATTTCACCCCATGTTTAACTTATTGCAAGCGAGACTGAAAGGTCCGGCTATATATAGGCCCATTTGCAGGCCCGAATTCACTGAGGGGACGCAGTGGTTAACAAGTGAGCAGGTAGGCTACACACAAACCAAACAAAAGCACAGTGACATGCATGTTCCACAGAGTGATTAGGGAGTCTAATGGCATTATGAATGCATTATTAAGCAGACAGGACCTAATGCTGTAATATCAGACTACCTACTGCCACAGATGTAGTCCAAAATGCATATTTATCTAGGCAAGTCAGTTAAGATCAAATTCTTATTTACATTGACGGTCTAGGAACAGTGGTTTAACTGCCTTGTTCATGGGCAGAACGACAGATTTTCACTTTGTCAGCTCGGGGATTCGATCTGGAAACCTTTCGGTTACAGGCCCAACGCTCTAACCACTAGGCTACCTGCCGCCCCGATCTACGAGTACATGGACAAGTGTACTAACAGACATTCACACAGTGAAGCACACCATGACACCCCCAGTCTCTTTTCCTCCTTTAGGGCGCTACATTATCTCTGTCAGAAGTGGGTCAGCCAACACTCTCCTATCACTGGGAAGATCTCAATTGCATACTCCTCGCGTCCTCCCTCCTCCTCAAAACCCATTGGATGACAAAGCCAGAGGTCACTTCCCTCTGACCTTCTCCTCTAATGTGTTTTGAGAAGGAGACGAGGAGAGAGGACGCGAGTAGTATGCAATTGAGATCGCCCCCCTTTCCCTCGGCCGCCTCATGCATGCAGCCTTCCAAGGTCACACCAGCATGTGTGTATGTGTGTCTCTCTCTACAGTCTATACTGCATGTGCCTACATGGAGAAGATACTTCATGCAAATGTATCTACCACATTGGCAACCATATCTGTACTTGTGTCCATTCACTGTAACTGTCTACTTTCACATGGCATCTACAGCATGGCCCTTTGTCCAGGAAGGGGACAATGTCTTAATGTGCTGTGTCCGCCTGCATCCATCTTCTCATCTATTTTTACCACTGTTCATCTACCAAAAGCTATTCTTCATTCTGATGAAAGCCAACATGGCTGTAACATTAATACCACAACTATTTCAGGCTCCATTTTTTAAAGCTCAAAAGCGGCCTTCTTTTACACAAAAAATAGCTTTAGGAAAGGTGCGATTGGCAATTAGTCTAGGATCCCTTAAGTTTGGCTTGCTACTTTAGTTTGGCTTTACTGGGAAGCATACCTTGAGTTCCGGTCATCAGCAGGCCTATTGGGATTTCACTGCATAGGAAAAGCCTAAGTATTCCAAGGAAATTTCCAAAAACCCACTTCCTTTGAACACTCTTTCAAAGTACAAGAGCTGGGATGTCCTTTTCTCTTCAGTCAACAGTTTCCACTGATGTTTCGGAATGTCACATGCTGAAAAGGAAAGAGGAGATAAATATGTCAGGGCAGGTTTTCAAACATCTTTACCATTAACCCAAGGAGTCCCACCATATCGCTGGTGTGTTTTGGACTTCTAAACATTGTGTTAGAGATTCTGGTTTGTACAACTGAATTGGTCTATTTCTTCTGCATCCGTAGATTCCATTAGTCTGTGTGCTTAATGGGGGCTGAGCTAGAGCAGTGTTTGTGAGACAAGGGAGTAGAGTCCAAAGAGCTCTTCTACATAGAAGATAATTGGAAATCCCAGGACATAGTGTCTATAATAAGCTCAAAGTTTCTGTCACAAACTCCACACAACTAATTCTGTACTTACAGCATTAATCATGTTTTTGCTTTGGCGGACCTTATTTTATTGACATTTGTCGATAAAACTCACGAATGCACCGGTTTATGACAAATTGTTGTGTTCTACTTGTAATCCTGGTTGACCTATAAAGAAGATGGTTTTAAACTAAATTGTATTTGTGAAGCTGAACATGCAGACAAATGAAAGTCGAATATGTGATTTGCTGGGATCTCAGGACTGATAGGACTGATAGTGTTAAGATCAGGGTTCATCCATGGCCAACAAATGGACTTAAATATGATCATAATGCTTTTGAGAAACTCCCTGGAGTTCAATTACACATGTGTGACTCACAAATAACTGTGATTAAGTATCAAAAGTAAAGGTAAAAATTATTTCAAATTCCTTATATTAAAGCAAACCAGGTGGCACCATTTTCTTGTATTGTAATTTACAGAAAGCCACAGGCACACTCCAACATTCAGACATTTACAAACGAAGCATGTGTGTTTAATGAGTCTGCCAGATCAGACGCAGTAGGGATGACCAGGGATGTTCGGTTGATAAGTGCGTGAATTTGACTGTTTTCCTGTCCTGCTAAGCATTCAAAATGTAACGACTACTTATGGGTGTCAAGGAAAATGTATGGAGTAAAAATTACTATATTTTCTTAAGGAATGTAGTGAAGTAAAAGTAGTCAAAAATATAAATAGTAAAGTGCAGATAACCCCAAAAAACGACTTAAGTAGTACTTCAAGTATTTTTACACCACTGGACTTAATACAGTACATTCGCCTGATTCAATGTGCTATTGCACTGCATATCCTTCTGTCTAGTCCAGTGTGCCGTCATAAAGACTAAGACAAAACAGGTGCACAAACACTGGCGTGGGATAGGCAAACCAATGCCAACATCTTCAAGGGGTGTGATGGGCCTACCTGTCAACACAAAGCACTAGAATAGCTAGGCCTAATACAATCCTGGCTAAATCGTGTGAGATTAGTTCAACTGCCACAATCAGTCGGCTACCTAGATAGCTAACTTTGCCTCCACTGAGTAGCCCATTTCTGTGAGCTTGCTATTTCTTAGCTAACTGACAGATCGATTTTTCCAATCAATTAAATAATCGTTGTGTGGGGTTTGTTTTTACAATAGGAGACATTAGCTAGTTTGACTGCCGAGCTAAACGCAGAGCTGTTAGCTCAATTAATCCGATAAACGTAATCAGACAGATAGCCGTTGATAAATGTCTTTGCTGCAAGATATGTGGAGGTGTTCACGCCCAAAACCGGCCTGTGCGTAATTAACTAGCAATAAAACACCTAGCTAATTACAATCACGCTTCAATCTAACGTCAAGGTATTGCTAAGCAATTGACTACATACCTTAACTACAGAGATTATAAAGTGGAAAAGAACAATTATCCCATCCAATTTCAGAATAGAAATTGACAGCCGCGTAAACGTTACCGTCAGTGGCCAAACAACACTACCACCAGCATCATCAATATGAGCATGAGCCATTTAGTTAGCTATTAGCATAGGTGTGGATTTTTAATCGAGGCTAGTTAATGTTACATCTACTATCGTGAACAGGCCTAATTAAAATGCTAACCCGGCAATAGACATTACATGAAAAATATGGTTTGCGTTCAGACACATTTTAGTCGTTGCGTATGGCTAATGATCTCACAGACAGCCTGAAAACATCCACCCACCCGGTGTTTTGTAGGATGTAACGACATAGCTAGCTAACGTTTGTTAGCAGGGTTGTGCCCGTGGATTTCCACCGCAGCACATCCCGACGTTACACCGGCTGAGTGGCGTCCATGCTACTCCCTCCCTGACAGACACCATACTGAACAAGTTACACCTATTTACTAACTTAGCCAATATTAATAGCAACTGTTAGCTAGTTTCATTTAATGAAAATGTAGTTAGCGCGCATCTGTCTATTGGAAATGTGTGATAGGGCATGGTTGATCATATATGAATGCTGACACACCCCAACACAAACCGTAGTCAGCTCATGCCCAAACAGTAACGACACATTTAAGTAAATCGCTTGCACCCAGACAACTAGTTACCGCTTATCTAGTTTATCTAATTCTAGCAAGATAGAACAGGTTGGTTGGGAGTAACATTAGCTAGCGGTGGCTAGCTAGTTTTAGCGATAGCCAGCTAACGCGTTAGTTAGCTAGCCAACCAGCTACTTCACCGCTAGCTTAGCTAACACCGGGTTGAACACAACTTAATAAACAATACACCTCTTTCAAGAATAAACTACAAAATGAGAAATTCTATACTCGACATTGATATTACAGCTCGCCAATCAAACTATATTGTGTATTTACATATAACTTACATGGGCGCTGAGAGGATTGTGTTGATGAACGTTCATTTCTCCTGATGGAACACTCCCACGATGACGTCAAAGAGCGTTTTTAACGTAGGTGGTGATAGGGCCACTCATCTGACAGCAGACACTTTTATTTTGATACGAAGAAGACACACCGTCTGAGAAGATACTTCAATATTATAATGGTTAAAAGCTATATATATCTATATACACTGCTCAAAAAAATAAAGGGAACACTTAAACAACACAATGTAACTCCAAGTCAATCACACTTCTGTGAAATCAAACTGTCCACTTAGGAAGCAACACTGATTGACAATAAATTTCACATGCTGTTGTGCAAATGAAATAGACAAAAGGTGGAAATTATAGGCAATTAGCAAGACACCCCCAAAAAAGGAGTGATTCTGCAGGTGGTGACCACAGACCACTTCTCAGTTCCTATGCTTCCTGGCTGATGTTTTGGTCACTTTTGAATGCTGGCGGTGCTCTCACTCTAGTGGTAGCATGAGACGGAGTCTACAACCCACACAAGTGGCTCAGGTAGTGCAGTTCATCCAGGCTGGCACATCAATGCGAGCTGTGGCAAAAAGGTTTGCTGTGTCTGTCAGCGTAGTGTCCAGAGCATGGAGGCGCTACCAGGAGACAGGCCAGTACATCAGGAGACGTGGAGGAGGCCGTAGGAGGGCAACAACCCAGCAGCAGGACCGCTATCTCCGCCTTTGTGCAAGGAGGTGCACTGCCAGCGCCTTGCAAAATGACCTCCAGCAGGCCTCAAACGTGCATGTGTCTGCTCAAACGGTCAGAAACAGACTCCATGAGGGTGGTATGAGGGCCCGACGTCCACAGGTGGGGGTTGTGCTTACAGCCCAACACCGTGCAGGACGTTTGGCATTTGCCAGAGAACACCAAGATTGGCAAATTCGCCACTAGCGCCCTTTGCTCTTCACAGATGAAAGCAGGTTCACACTGAGCACATGAGCACATGTGACAGACGTGGCAGAGTCTGGAGACGCCGTGGAGAACGTTCTGCTGCCTGCAACATCCTCCAGCATGACCGGTTTGGCGATGGGTCAGTCATGGTGTGGGGTGGCATTTCTTTGTGGGGCGGCACAGCCCTCCATGTGCTCGCCAGAGGTAGCCTGACTGCCATTAGGTACCGAGATGAGATCCTCAGACCCCTTGTGAGACCATATGCTGACACATGCACATTTGTGGCCTGCTGGAGGTCATTTTGCAGGGCTCTGGCAGTGCACCTCCTTGCACAAAGGCGGAGGTAGCATTCCTGCTGCTGGGTTGTTGCCCTCCTACGGCCTCCTCCACGTCTCCTGATGTACTGGCCTGTCTCCTGGTAGCGCCTCCATGCTCTGGACACTACGCTGACAGACACAGCAAACCTTTTTGCCACAGCTCGCATTGATGTGCCATCCTGGATGAACTGCACTACCTGAGCCACTTGTGTGGGTTGTAGACTCCGTCTCATGCTACCACTAGAGTGAGAGCACCGCCAGCATTCAAAAGTGACCAAAACATCAGCCAGGAAGCATAGGAACTGAGAAGTGGTCTGTGGTCACCACCTGCAGAATCACTCCTTTTTTGGGGGTGTCTTGCTAATTGCCTTTAATTTCCACCTTTTGTCTATTCCATTTGCACAACAGCATGTGAAATGTATTGTCAATCAGTGTTGCTTCCTAAGTGGACAGTTTGATTTCACAGAAGTGTGATTGACTTGGAGTTACATTGTGTTGTTTAAGTGTTCCCTTTATTTTTTTGAGCAGTGTATATATATGGGCTCCGGAGCGGCACAAGGCACTGCACTACAGTCCCTGGTTCGAATCCAGGCTGTATCACATCCGGCCTTGATTGGGAGTCTCATAGGGCGGCTCATAATTGTCCCAGCGTCGTCCGGGTTTGTCCAGGGTAGGCCGTCATTGTAAATAAGAATTTGTTCTTAACTGACTTGCCTAGTTAAATAAACGTTAAATAAATAAAATAAAAAAACATGTAGGAAGGGATTAGGAGAAATTGACTGGTAGCATGATTAATAATAATATAGAGCAGTGTAAACAGGACTGAAAAGTGACTGGTAACAGGAATATATAAATACTGTGGTAATATACTAATGGAAATATATATACAGTGCATTCGGAAAGTATTCAAACCCCTTGACTTTTTCCAAATTGTGTTATGTTACAGCCTTATTCTAAAATCGTTTTTTTCCCTTGATCAATCTAAACACAATACCCCATAATGACGAAGCAAGAACAGGTTTGTAGAACTTTTTGCACATTTATTACAAATAAAAAACTGAAATATGACGTTTACATAAGTATTCAGACCCTTTACTCAGTGCTTTTTTGAAGCACCTTTGGCAGCGATTACCACGAGTCTTCTTGGGTATGACACTACAAGCTTGGCACACCTGTATTTGGGGAGTTTCTCCCATTCTTCTTTGCAGATCCTTTCAAGCTCTGTCAGGTTGGATTGGGAGCACCGCTAGACAGCTATTTTCAGGTAGATAGGGTTCAAGTCCAGGCTCTGGCTGGGCCACTCAAGGACATGCAGAGGCTTGTCCCGAAGCCACTCCTGCGTTGTTTTGACTGTGTGCTTAGGGTCATTGTCCTGTTGGAAGGTGAACCTTCACCCCAGTCTTGAGGTCCTGAGCGCTCCGGAGCAGGTTTTCATCAAGGATCACTCTGTACTTTGCTCCATTTATCTTTCCCTCGATCCTGACTAGTCTCCCAGTCACTGCTTCTGAAAAACATCCCCACAGCATGATGCTGCCACCATCATGCTCCACTGTAGGGATGGTGCCAGGTTTCCTCCAGACGTGACGCTTGTCAGTCAGGCCAAAGAGTTCAATCTTGGTTTCATTAGAGCAGAGAATCATGTTTCTCATTGTCTGGGAGTTCTTTAGGTGCCTTTTGGCAAACTCCAAGTGAGCTGTCATGTGCCTTTTACTGAGGAGTGGCTTCTGTCTGGCCACTCTACTATAAAGGCCTCAATGGTGGAGTTCTACAGAGATGATTGACCTTCTGGAGGTTCTCCCATCTCCACAGAGGAACTCTGAGCTCTGTCAGAGTGACCTCCCTGACCAAGGCCCTTCTCTCCCGATTTCTCAGTTTGGCCGGGAACTAGGAAGAATCTTGGTGGTTCCAAACTTCTTACATTAAAGAATGATGGAGGTCACTGGGTTCTTGGGGACCTTCAATGCTGCAGGAATTTTGTGGTACCCTTCCCCAGATCTGTGCCTTGACACAATCCTGTCTCGGCACTCTACAAACAATTCCTTTGACCTCATGGCTTGGTTTTACCTCTGACATGCACTGTCAACTGTGGGAGCTTATATAGACAATTGTCGTGGAAATTACCACCAGGGACACCTGAAGTCAATCTTAAATTAATCATTCTTTATTATCAGCAAGCTGGAGAGGTTCCAACAAACTTAATGCACCAAGTAGTACACATCTGTCAGGAGCTCTGCCGGGGCAGTCCCATTAGTTCTCTTATATACTGCTTCAACAGAAAAGTTAGATTTGCATGATTTAGCTTATTCATTATTAATTCATAATTAACGTTTGGTTAATGCATGTGACTGACCAATACCTCATGAGGCTTCTTCTCTCCAAGCTGAGACCTTGAAACTGAGACACCCGTTTCAGTTCTCAAAACAATGTTCTGGGCATACTGCCAAATTGCTTATACTGATAGTGAGGATTCCTCCCAGGCACAATCAACCAGTCACTTGCATGAACCCAGTCTAATTGGTTATTGGAAAAGCACAAACATAACACGTTCCTTCACACAGGTGTGTGCTTTTCCAAATCATGCCCAATCATTTGAATTTACCACAGGTGGACTCCAATCAAGTTGTAGAAACATCTCAAGAATGATAAATGGAAACAGGATGCACCTGAGCTCAATTTCGAGTCTCATAGCAAAGGGTCTGAATACTTATGTAAATAATGCATTTCTGTTTTTCATTTTTAATAAATGTGCAACATTTCTACTAACCTGTTTTCACTTTGTCATTATGGGGTATTGTGCGTAGATTGATGAGGAAAACAATTATTTAATCAATTTTAGAATAAGGCTGCAATGTAACAAAATGTGGAAAAAGTCAGGGGATCTGAGTACTTTCCGAATGCACTGTACATGTAAACATGAGTAATAGTGACCAGTAGCAGGATAAATCAATAGATACTAATTAGCAGAAGCATAGATATGTGCGTGTGTGGTGTCAGTAAGAGTGACAGTGAAAGTGGATGTCTGAGTGGGTAGAGACTTGTGGTTCGGCATAGAGTCAGTGTGGATAGTCTGTGGGAGAGGGAGAGCAGTAGTTGTTAGCCATTTAACAGTCTTATGGCCAGGGGATAGAAGCTGTTCAGGAGTCTGTTGGTCTGAGCCTTGATGCACTGGTACTGCCTGCTGGATGGGACCATGGAGAACAGTCCATTTCTTGGGTGGCTGGAGTCTTTGGCAATTTCTCCGGCCTTTCTCAGACACCGCCTGACGTGAACGTCCTGGATGGCTGGGAGCTCACCGCCAGTGATGCACTGGGCCGCCGCACCACCCTCTGTAGGGCCTTGGGTGGATGGGCTATTTACAGATGGGCTGTGTACAGCTGCAGTGATCGGTAAGCTGCTCTGACAGCTGATGATTAAAGTTAGTGAGGGAGATAATAGTCTCCAACTTCAGTGATTTTTGCAATTCGTTCCAGTCATTGGTAGCAGAGAAATGGAAGGAAAGGCGGCAAAAGGAAGTGTTGGCTTTGGGGATGACAGGTGAAATATACCTGCTAGAGCGCGTGCTACGGGTGGGTGCTGCTATGGTGACCAGTGAGCTGAGATAAGGCGGAGCTTTACCTAGCAAAGACTTATAGATGACCTTGAGCCAGTGGGTTTGGCGACGAATATGTAGTGAGGACCAGCCAACGAGAGCATACAGATCGCAGTGGTAAGTAGTTTATGGGGTTTTGGTGACAAAACGGATGGCACTCTGATAGACTGCATCCAATTTGCTGTGTAGAGTGTTGTAGGCTATTTTATAAATGACATCGCCAAAGTCAAGGATCGGTAGGATAGTCAGTTTTACGAGGGTATGTTTGGCTGCATGAGTGAAGGAGGCTTTGTTGTGAAATATGAAGCCAATTCTAGATTTAATTTTGGATTGGAGATGCTTAATATGAGTCTGGAAAGAGAGTTTACAGTCTAGCCAGACACCTAGGTATTTGTAGTTGTCCACGTATTCTAGGTCAGAACCGTCCAGAGTAGTGATGCTAGTCGGGCGGGCGGGTGCGGGCAGTGAACAGTTGAAGAGCATGCATTTAGTTTGACTTGCATTTAAGAGCAGTTGAAAGCCAAGGAAGGAGTGTTGTATGGCATTGAAGCTCGTTTGGAGGTTTGTTAACACAGTGTCCAAAGAAGGGCCAGATGTATACAAAATGGTGTCGTCTGAGTAGGGGTGGATCAAAGAATCACCCGCAGCAAGAGCGACATCATTGATATATACAGAGAAAAGAGTCGGCCCAAGAATTGAACCCTGTGGCACCCCCATAGAGACTGCCAGAGGTCCAGACAACAGGCCCTCCGATTTGACACACTGAACTCTATCTGCGAAGTAGTTGGTGAACCAGGCGAGGCAGTCATTTGAGAAACGAAGGCTGTCGAGTCTGCCAATAAGAATACGGTAATTGACAAAGTCGAAAGCCTTGGCCAGGTCGATGAAGACGGCTGCACAGTACTGTCTTTTATCGATGGTAGTTATGATATTGTTAAGGACCTTGAGCGTGGCTGAGGTGCACCCGTGACCAGCTCGGAAACCGGATTGCATAGCGGAGAAGGTACGGTGGGATTCGAAATGGTCTGTGACCTGTTTGTTCACTTGGCTTTCGAAGTCTTTAGAAAGGCAGGGCAGGATGGATATAAGTCTGTAACAGTTTGGGTCTAGAGTGTCTCCCCCTTTGAAGAGGGGGATGACCGCGGCCGCTTTCAAATCTTTAGGAATCTCGGACGATACGAAAGAGAGGTTGAACAGACTAGTAATAGGGGTTGCAACAATGGCGGCGGATCATTTTAGGAAGAGATGGTCCATATTGTCTAGCCCAGCTGATTTGTCGGGATCCAGATTTTGCAACTCTATCAGAACATCAGCTGTCTGGATTTGGGTGAAGAAGAAGCGGGGGGGGGGGGTTGGCTTGGGCCAGTTGCCTCCGGAGGGTGCAGAGCTGTTGGCCGGGGTTGGGGTAGCCAGGTGGAAAGCATGACCAGCCGTAGAGAATTGCTTATTGAAATTTTTTAAGATGGTGAGGAAAGCACATTTAAAGAACAACCAGGCATCCTGTACTGATGGGATGAGGTCAATATCCGTCCAGGATACCCGGGCCAGGTCGATTAGAAAGGCCTGCTTGCAGAAGTGTTTTTGGGAGCATTTGACAGTGATGAGGGGTGGTAGTTTGACCGCGGACCCATAACAGAAGCAGGCAATGAGGCAGTGATCGCTGAGATCCTGGTTGAAAACAGCAGAGGTGTATTTAGAGGGCAAGTTGGTCAGGATGATATCTATGAGGAAGCCCATGTTTACGGATTTGGGGTTGTACCTGGTAGGTTCCTTGATCATTTGTGTGAGATTGAGGGCATCTAGCTTAGATTGTAGGACGGCCGGGGTGTTAAGCATATCCCAGTTTAGGTCACCTAACAGTACGAACTCTGACGATAGATGGGGGGCAATCAATTCACATATGGTGTCCAGGGCACAGCTTGGTGCTGAGGGGGGTCCATAACAAGTGGCGACACTGAGGGACTTATTTCAGGAGAGATTCATTTTAAAAATTAGAAGCTCTAACTGTTTGGGCATAGACCTGAATAGTATGACAGAACTCTGCAAGCTATCTCTACAGTAGATTGTAACTCCGCCCCCTTTGCCAGTTCTATCTTGATGAAAAATGTTGTAATTGGGGAAAGAAATTTCTGAATTTTTGGTGGCCTTCCTAAGCCAGGACTCAGACACGGCTAGGACATCAGGGTTGGCGGAGTGTGCTAAAGCAGTGAATAAAGCAACCTTAGGGAGGAGGCTTCTTATGTTAACATGCATGAACCCAAGACTTTTACGGTTACAGAAGTCAACAAATGAGAGCGCCTGGGGACACACAGGACCTGGGTTAACCTCTACATCACCAGAGGAACAGAGGAGGAGTAGGATGGGGGTACGGCTAAAGGCTATAAGAACTGGTTGTCTAGTGCATTGGGAACAGAGTATAAAAGGTGCAGATCTCTGCGCGTGGTAGGATAGATTTAGGGCATAATGTACAGACAAGGGTATGGTAGGGTGCGAGTACAGTGGAGAAAAACCTAGGCATTGAGTGACGATGAGAGACGTTGCATCTCTGTGTCACGTCCTGACCATAGAAAACCTTTATTTTCTATGGTAGAGTAGGTCAGGGCATGACTAGGGGTTTAGTCTAGTTCATATTTTCTATGTGGGGTTCTAGTTTGTTTTTTCTATGTTGGTGTTTTAGTATGATTCCCAATTAGAGGCAGCTGGCTATCGGTGTCTCTAATTGGGGATCATACTTAAGTAACATTTTTTCCACTTGTGTTATGGGATATTGTTTGGCGTTAGTGCACTTTGCACCGCTGTAGTCACGGTTTGTTCGTTTATTGTTTTGTTAAGTTTCACTATTAATAAAGCATGTGGAACTCTACATTCGCTGCGCCTTGGTCCATCTCTACACCTGACCATGACACTCTGGAGGTGCCAGTTAAGCTGGGTTCGGTCTTCGCATGTGTGGGGGTTGGGGCAAAGGAGCTATCTGAGGCATGTTGAGCGGGACTTGGGGCTCCGCAGTAAAATAAAACAATGAGAGCTACCCTAAACAACAGTGTACAAGGCATATTGACATTAGAGAGAGGCATAAAGAAATCACAGGTGTTGATTGGGAGAGTTAAGACAACAGTGGGTAAGACAACAATGAGTAAATGGCGATGAATGGGCAGAGAGGGTCAGTTAGCTACACACAGGGCCTGAGTTCGAGGCTGGGGCCGACAGATAAACAACATGAAGTACCGTGTTAATGAACAGCTCTTGACTTGAAGCTCTTGACCCTCTCCACTGCAGACCCGTCGATGTTTCCTGTAGTCCACGTTCAGCTACTTGGTCTTGCCGACGTTGAGGGAGAGGTTGTTGTCCTGGCACCACACTGCCACGTCTCTGACCTCCTCCCTGTAGGCTGTCTCATCGTGTGTGTGTGTGTGTGTGTCTCCGTCACCAGATCTCAACCCAACTGAACCCAAAAACACCAAATTATGGAATTTGGTGTCGCATCCCTCCAATAGAGTTCCAGACAATTGTGGAATCTATGCCAAGACACTTTGAAGCTGTTCTGGCGGCTCGTGGTGACCCAACGTCCTATTAAGATACTTTATGTTGGTGTTTCCTTTGTTTTGGCAGTTATCTACATATAGGTACTTAGTTTTATTAGTTTTAGTTTTAGCAGTAGTTTTATTAGTTGGTCAATTCGATTGTGGGTCTATTAAATGAATTAGACAGTAGCTAGTTGCCATGTTATTCTTGTTACTAAGTATTGTTTTGTTTATCTTGAAAATCAGATGATGCATCTCAAGAGAGTTCATACTGCACAATTTCAAATACTTTTTTTTTTTATAACTTTGGTGCGATTGTTCACAACCAAGCACAAAAACCTAAACAGAGCATCAAAATGGCTAATTTTCAATTGACTGAGTACAACAAACAAAGTCACTTCTTCACTGCACCAAACCACTCTTTCAATTTGGATAGATATTCAATCTAAGTATCTCTGAATGGCATACATAATGGCACACATAAGCCATGTCTCAAGGCTTAAAAATCCTTCTTTAACCTATCTCCTCCCCTTCATCTACAGTACACTCATTGAAGGGGATTTAACAGGTGACATCAATAAGGGATCATAGCTTTCACCTGGATTCACCTGATCAGTCATGGAAAGAGCACGTGTTCCTAATGTTTTGTACACTCAGAATATATAGGCATAAATACTACATCATCATTCTCCATCAGCCAGTGTGCTTCCATAGGACAAAGTGGAAAGAGGAACTGTAGTGTTGTGTGCAATGCACTGCAGAAATACCTGGGTTGCACAGGAGGTTGGTGGCACATTAATTGGGGAGGACGGGCTCATAGTAACGGCTGGAACGGAATTAATGGAATGGTAATCGAACTCATCAAACACATGATTTCCATGGGTTTGATACCATTTCAATTACTCCATTCCAGCCATTGTTATGAGCCTTCCTCCCCTCAGCAGCCTCCTGTGAACAATATATACCATTCATTATTTGAATTTCATTGATACACTGTAAGCTGATTAATTTTGTCAAGCAGAGAGACAGGTGATAGTGTATCAGTTGACAAGTCACGTAGAAAAGGTGATCTTGTACAATGTTGCATGGGGCAGAAAAGAAAACACCTTGCTATATTTTTACAGTAGCCAACTGCTTTACAATATCCCTATTTATGATGATTTGTCCTATGTATGTACTGTACAAGAATAATGATACTGTAATACTGGCTTAATTCTCAACATGCTCACAACCTGCCATTGGATACAAAAAATGATTATTGCATGTCAAGTTAAAATCAAATACTGTATGAGAAATTATATTTACCATCTACTATTCTTTCTATTCAGCACTTCAAAAAGAACAGTTTTGAAATGTGTATATAATATTTTTTGCTATTGGATTAAATGGTAGTTAAAATGACAAGATGGGGAGCCTATCACTCATTATCTGATGTATTGGTAATGGTCTACTTCTAAGACTTAGATTTTGCATGAATAACTCAGTGGTGAAAGATGTGTGAAAACCCAACAAATGCATAATAAAAGGTTCAGAACATAAGATAGGGGGAATTACAAGTGTTATCAGTTTAGAGTTGTGTACTTTTTGAACTCCCGTCACATACAGTATGTTACCGAGGTCAACACATTACCCATTTCTACATTGAGTAGGGTATAGCAAGAGTAAGGCAGTATTCCACCAGCCACGTATTGTAATAAAATTGCACGAGACTCAAGCCATGGACCAGTGGATACCCAACTGACCCATTTTGTTTCCCTTTTCAGAAGTGGCCCTTGAGCATGACAGGTGTGCAGTACATTAATCCATAAAAGCTAGTGCTACCCTGTACCATATATAAACAGATGCAATAGCTCAGTGATCTCATTGTAATTGCTTTGGGAGAAAGAACTGATAGATGCATTGAAAATAAATTGTTCCCTTTATGCAGCGTTGACTTGGAGAAGCATGCAGGCTTCATGAGTCCAGAGGACTCCATTCTGCCTAACAATATACCCAACTGTATTTATTTAGCGTTTCACAAAGCATGCTTGGCAATTGTAAATTCCTCCTGTTGAAAGAAATGTGTGATTAGAATGAAACTTGAATTGTTATTTGTGTATATAGTACATTAGATAATTGCACAAAATTAGTTGTTGAGGGTTGTTGAGAGGGAAACTGGTCAAACGGGGTATCCAAGCATTTGTGGGACCTGTGCGTATCTAGGCATTTGTGGGACCTGGAGAAATTCATTAGGTGGCATATGTAGGGCCTGGGTAGCAGGGTTACGGGAATGAGTGTGTTTAGGAGTGGTACTTGTGGTTGGAGCTGCAGTTGAAATTGTGGTTGGGGGTGTTGTTGGGGCAGAGGGTTGTTGAAGGGGACACTGAGGGAAATGGTACTGGGGAAAGGGCCATAATGGTATCCCTGGTATACGTACGGGTATCCAGGTGTTAGTGGTCGTTAACAGGTGCAGGTGCCTGGGTCGTTCAGGGATTATGGGGTTTAGGGGTAGGGGGAGTAAGAGTGGGTTCAACAGGAGATGTTGACACAAGCATGGCTTTCTGGCCAGGGTGATGAGAAAAATAATGGTATTTGGGGTAACTGGGCTGCTGAGGGAGTAGCCTTGCTGTCAGCAGGAGAGGATGGAGAGGATGGAGAGGGAGGGAGTGTAGTAGCTGCAGTGGTGGTTGGTGCAGCAGTGGTTTGAGGGGGGCCTGCAGGGCTCCCCATCCACCGAAGGCATAGACCAGCAAACACTCATCATCCTGAGGGGGAAAAAACAGTGGTGTAAAGTAACTAAGTAAAAATACTTTGAAGTACTACTTAAATCGTTTTTGGTGGGTATCTGTACTTTACTTTGCTATTTGTATTTATTTATTTAACTTTTATTTAGTCAGGGGAAACCCATTGAGACCAGGGTCTCATTTTCAAAGGTGCCCTGAGCACAGCAGTACAACAGTACAACAACTTTCAACATTACAACCACAACAATCTCTTCATCGCTGGCATACCCAACACCCCGACGAGCTCTGGGGGCCCATGCACCTGTCATTGCTTTTTTTGTTAATGTCATGAATAATTTTGACAGTAACGCTCAAAAGTAATTAATTCATAAACCGTTTTAATTTCCATATCTACTAGGAAGCTAAGTGTTTGTTTCTTCAGCTTCAGGAATGTGACTGAAAAAGTGCCCCAGGTCTTTAATTCTTGACGCACGGATCCCTTTAGCGGGAATATTTCACCAACAACCGCTGAATTGCAGAGCGCCAAATACAAAAACAATTGCAAAAAATATTTATAATCATCAAATCACAAGTGCAATATAGCAAAACACGGCTTAGCTTGTTGTTAATCCACCTGTCGTGTCAGATTTTGAAAATATGCTTTACAGCGAAAGCAATCCAAGCATTTGTGTAAGTTTATCAATCACTAGACAAAACATTAAGAACACCTAGCAGCCATGTAGATTGGTCACGAAAGCCGGAAAAGCAATAAAATGAATCGCTTACCTTTGATGATCTTCGGATGTTTGCACTCACGAGACTCCCAGTTACACAATAAATGTTCCTTTTGTTCGATAAAGATTATTTTTATTAAAAAAAAACTCAATTTGTTTGGCGCGTTATGTTCAGTATTCCACAGCCTTTGGCAGATCATCAAGGCTTGACGAATAGTATCCGTAAAGTTCGTAGAAACATGTCAAACGTTTTTAATAATCAATCTTCAGGTTGTTTTTAACTTCAATAATCGATAATATTTCAACCGGACTGTAAACTATTCAATACTGGAGAGAAAGAAAATGTCGAGCAACGAGTGTCGCGCGCATCAACTAATGGAGGGACATCTGTGTATCCACTGACGCGTTTTGATAAGTCTCGCTCATTTTTCAAAATAAAAGCTTGAAACTATGTCTAAAGACTGTTCACACCCTGAGGAAGCCACAGAAAATGAATCTAGTTGATATCCCTTTAAATGGACGAAAGGCAGGCAATGGAACAGTGATTTTTCAAAATAAGAGTCACTTCTTGGTTGGATTTCCTGTTCTGTTATACTCACAGACAATATTTTGACAGTTTTGGAAACTTTAGAGTGTTTTCTATCCTACTCTGTCAATTATATGCATATTTTAGCATCTGGACCTGAGAAATAGGCAGTTTACAATGGGAACGTTATTTTTCCAAACATAAAAATTCTGCCCCCTAGCTTCTGTTGATGACACAAGTTTACTGGAGAACTGAGACGAAGTAGAGACTGGACAGGGTGGATATTCGTATAATAAAAAGCAGTTTTATTCAGAGGTAAAGATATCTGATACAAACATGCATGGACTCGTTCATTCGGCTCGTAAGGAACCTGCAGACAGAGCCCAGATAACAGAAATACATAGTCATTTTATACAGCACAGAAAGTAGGTTGAGTCTGGAAGTTCTGGTCCTCTGGTTGGTTCTGATGAGTTGGGCGAGGTCTCCTTCAGGCTAGTATCACTGTCCCATTGGCTCTGAGTAGAGTTCTTTGTCTTCAAAAATGTTCAGACTGAAGAGGAGTTTTTGTGTGTGCGTAGATGTTCCTGTCTTATCTGTGTTTATGAAAGATTTACGTCAGCCCTCAGTCCTTGGTTATGTGTGTGTCTCATTATCTCGTGGGATGCAGACCCAAGCACTCTTGCTCAAGGCCTTCCCTGCCTTATCAGTGTTTATGAATGTTCTGTGTCAGCCATCTGTCTCTGGTGTGTGTGTGTCTCAGTTTCTGCTTGTGAGTATGTGAGAGAACCTTGTTTAAGAAAGAAGTTAGTTATAACAATGTAATAGCAATATGCTTGTGTTATTTACAATGGTATCTCTTACACTTCAAGAGTTTTTTTTTTTTTAAATCACTGATTCAAATGATAAGGGGGATATCGGTTTACAAATGCCGTGGTCAAGGCTGAAACGACGCCAATGCAATGAGTGGAGCTTAATTGGGTGTTCAGAAAGCTCATATCAGACGGAGAGCCTTATGCTTCTTATGTAGTTGTTTGAGTTTTAGTTAAGAAAGCAATCTCTTCGCAGAAACGACAGGTACAGGGATGGTATAAACAGCTTGATTGTCGATGCAACATCAGGGAATCTGTGCAGAAGGGAGGAGTGCTTCAAATACAGCAGTTCTGCAACATCTTTAATTGAGCCTCTCGTTCTCCTTAATTGCCATGCTCAAAATGTTACGAAAATAGAACTGTATAGGAAGCTCTGGGGGCAGGTTGTCTAGATACTGGACAGCCAATAAATTGGCAGATGCAAACAAATTATAATATTTTGTGGACAATAGTTATTAAGTGCTTGAACAAAAAACGCGGTTTGCGTTTTTCATTCATGCTGGTAAACCGGCGTTTGTGTTGTGTGATTACAATATCAACAGTTTATTATCGCTGGTACGTCTTGGCATGCATCATTCAAGCCTAAGTTTAAAGACAATGTCTCAGGCAAGATTGTCGCAACTGAAGACGGTATTTAGCTATAGATAGTACACAGTATAATGAAACAATCCCTAGTAAGCTGTGTTTTGAGGGTGAGCTGACTGTATTATTTGGCATTAATAGACTGGTTTTAAGCACAATAACTTTCTATCCAAGCTGGGAGGGAGTGCAAGGACGGCTCATGTCATGCAGGTTCAGGTAGCCTATACAGGACAGCTGTATATTGTGAAATATCAGTTGATAGCTGGTTAGTATTCTGGTTAATATTTGACAATGTGCAATGTTTGCATTTTCAACTTTAACTACTGAAAAAGGAATTGCGTTAATGCCACCAGTCAGCAGTCTAAAAGTGCAGCATTGTGACACCGTGTATAGCTTCTGGGTCTGAAGTTCAAATGTATGCAGATGATACAGTGATATATGTGCATGCAAAGAGCAAACAACAAGCTGCACAAGAACTCACTACTGTAATGGTCCAGGTTACAAAGTGGCTCAGTGACTCGTGTTTGCATCTCAATGTGAAAAAAACTGTTTGCATGTTCTTCACAAAGAGGGCAACAGATGCTACTGAGCCAGATGTCTATGTGTCAGGGGAGAAGCTCCAGGTGGTATCTGATTTTAAGTACCTTGGCATCATACTTGATTCCAACCTCTCTTTTAAAAAGCATGTGAAAAAGGTAATTCAGATAACCAAATTCAAGCTAGCTAATTTCCGATTTATACAAAATTGTTTGACTACAGAGGTAGCAAAAATGTACTTCAAATCTATGATACTCCCCCACTTAACATACTGCTTGACTAGTTGGGCCCAAGCTTGCTGTACAACATTACAACCTATTCAGTCTGTCTACAAACAGGCTCTCAAAGTGCTTGATAGGAAGCCCAATAGCCATCATCACTGTTACATCCTCAGAAAGGATGAGCTCCTGAGTTGGGAAAATCTTGTGCAATACACCGACGCATGTCTTGTATTCAAGATCCTAAATGGCCTGGCTCCCCCTCCACTCAGTATTTTTGTTAAACAGAAAACCAAAACATATGGCAGAAGATCCACAAGGTCTGCCATGAGAGGTGACTGTATAGTTCCCTTAAGGAAAAGCACCTTTAGTAAATCCGCTTTCTCTGTGAGAGCTTCCCATGTCTGGAATACGCTGCCATCAGACACACATAACTGCACCACATATCACACTTTCACAAAATGCATGAAGACATGGCTAAAGGTCAATCAGATTTGTGAACATAATCCCTAGCTGTGTATTGCCGCTTTCCATGTTGTCTGTTGTCTGTAGCTCGTGAGGTGTGTTAGACCACTGCGCCACTCGGGAGCCCCTAAAGACAAATGCTTAATTTGTAAATTATGTCTGAGTGTTAGTGTCCCCAGCTATCCGGGAACAAAACAAATAAAATAAAAAAGACAATCGCGCTGTCTGGTTTTCTTAATATAAGGAACTTTAAATTATATATAGCATTTACATAGGTGTATTTTAGCAAATACAATTTCTTTTGATATATTTATAACCAAATACATTTAGACTTTTACTCAAGTAGTATTTTACTGGGTGACTTTCATTTTTACTTGAGTCATTTTCTATTAAGGTATCTTTAATTTTACTCAAGTATGCCAATTTGGGTACTTTTTCCACCACTGTAAACTGGTGATCATCACTTACTCTTACTCCAGAGAATGGGAGCGTTCAATCGGATCCCTTTTGTCAAGTCGGTGACCAACATCTTTCGAAGTTTGTTGTACTATGGGATAAAAATTGCCTGACTTGCGCCTACATGAACTTTACAACAATCATGTGATCAAAGGTCAGGATGTTTTGACTGCAGTCAACTTTCGGCTCGACACCAGCTGCAACTACTGGCCAACGTCTGCATTGTGGGAGGCATTATTTGGCACAACTAATCATTCAAATGTTTTTGTTTGACTCAAGCGAACGGGACCAAAGACATGACTAATCAGGAAGCAACTTTGCCGCGAATAATATGTATACGGTGGATATGGTCATGGATGCCGGCCACAGAAGCAGTGGCAGGACATAGTTACCACCTTGTATGAGAGAGAATAAAGCATTTGAGTGGCATTATGCTAGTCCTGTGAATGTGGTATAATGACCAATATGAATAGAGGCTCATTTTTTCTAAATAAGTAAAAGTTAGTGAGCTTTCATGGAGGAAACGTCACCTGTTGTGTGACATGGCAGCCTTGGTATGGTGCAACAAACATCACATATCTGCGTGACCTATTCACAGAGTAGCCACAGTGAGTTGGCATCCGGAACAGGGGAAGAACAGGAGACCCATCACCTGCACAAGACAGAAATACCTCAGGCTCACCCCCAACTCATTTGGGTCACAGAATTGACCTGCATCAGCTAGATCAGTGTTTAATATATATATATATATAATATATATATGCAAAATGTGTAGAATTGGAGGAAATTTGCTTAAAACGGCACTATTCTCTCTCGGCCTCATAGCAAAATGTGTAGAGTACCGTGAGATTAGCTATAAAATTGCCCATGGCAAAATGCTGTATGTAGAATTGCAGGAAGTTCATTCCTACAAAGTAAAAAAAAAATGTAACCAGTTGTGGGTGTCACTTTTCGAATGAACATTTTTCTAATGTTATTTATTTTAAATTTAGCAGGAGAAACTCTTGAGATGCATCATCTCTTTTTCAGGAGTGTCCCACATTTAAAAAATCTAAATAAACAATAGTGACAAGAATAATATGGCAACTACTAATGACTGACCATCCATGAGATCAAAATGATAGTTCTATTCAGGTGTTGAAGCTATACAGCAATTTCGTATTAGGCTACATGATTTACAAACAAATCGAGTAAAACAAGCATATATTTTTGGTTCTGGGGTTAAACAGTTTAACTAAGCTCATATATCTATTCGGAACACAATTATTTTTGTGGGAAAAAAAGTGGCCTTGTGACTTACCTTGAGATGCAGGTTGGTCGGCCTGATAACAAGCCTCAAATGCAAATGTCAGAGATCAGTTTTGAGTTTTAATGCTGTCAGATGTGGCCGATTCATCGTTGGTGCTACCGAGACCTACACTTCTCAGTTAGCCGGAACGGACATTCAATTTTGGCATCTTTTGGCACAGGAATGCTTGCGTCTTGTGGGTCCGGCTTAAAACAGAGCTCAGCGTCGCTGTCACCATAAAGTACAATAAAGGATGTTTCCACGACATCCCACTTTTTCACATGCTGGCGCACACAAAATTCGGTGTAATTTAGCTAGTTTGTATGAACAGATCTGCTAGAAGTTGCCCCACATTTAAACCGCTTTCCTAATTGATGTTGTTGTGCCCTTGAGCAAGGCACTTAACCCCCCACAAAAACATCTCCCCGGGAGCCCAGTGTGGCAGACCCCGCACCTCTTCAAAACCTGTACAGTATGTGTTTTCTTTCGGAGGGGTTGGGTTAAAAGCGGTAGTAAAATTTCAAGTTGGCCCTTGTGTGCAATTGACCAATAAAGTGATCTTAATCGTACTCTTTTACTGAAATTCATAATGAGATGGTAAAAACATCACAATGAACATGATAACTTTATAACACAATTGCAAAAAAAGAGTAATAAGTAGACTTCTTTAACTGAAATATTTATTAAGAGAACATCGAGTTAATGTACAGTAAGTGAATTTAACATAGAGAGCTGATCAACAACACTGAATATGTTTATATCTTATATATGACTTTATCAAACTTCTGATGAGTGGTGCTGTTCCCTGGCCAAGTGTTCACTGTGGAACAACTCAAGTCCTTTCGTACTGATATGAAGTGACATGGGCATTTGGATGAGGTGATGATGACGTCACGGTCAGCTCATAGATCTGTAACATCATCACTGCAGCCCACACTGGACCAGTCATCCTCCTGAGGGACCCCTGGCTTATTCACCTCGTTTGGAACAATAGGCATGTATATATATATCATTGTCTGGAACGTCCTCCTGGTGCTCAGGGGTTGGAGATGGCTGAAGGATCTGGTTATCAGAAGCCTCCGGCTGTAGCTGTGGCTGTGGGTCTGGCTGTAGCTGTGGCTGTGGGTCTGGCTGTAGCTGTGGCTGTGGGTCCGGCTGTAGCTGTGGCTGGGTGTCCGGCTTTAGCTCGGGGTCCAGCTGTAGCTGTGGCTGTAGCTGTGACTCCGGCTGTAGCTGTGGCTGTGGGTCCGGCTGTAGCTGTGGCTGGGTGTCCGGCTTTGGCTGGGGGTACAGCTGTAGCTGTGGCTGTAGCTGTGGCTCCGGATGTAGCTGTGGCTGTGCGTCCCGCTGTAGCTGTGGGTCTCGCTGTAGGTGTAGCTGTGGCTCAGGCTGTAGCTGTGGCTGGGTGTCCGGCTGTGGGTCCGGCTGTAGCTGCGGCTGTGGGTCCGGCTGTAGCTGCGGCTGTGGGTCCGGCTGTAGCTGTGGCTGTTGCTCCGACTTTGACTCTGCCTCAGGCTGTGCCTGGTCATTTGCTCTGAAATGATCAGAAGTTGCAGGCCTGGAGCCAGCCTCCACCTCCCACCTACAGCCAACATTAGAGGTGGGAGAGGTGAGAGAGGGTGGCGTGATCTCACTGTCCGCCAGTGAGGTGTCAGTGTCAGCACCAGCTTGGTGGGTCCAGGTGGATGGAGGTGGGGCTGTGAAGAGGCTGCCTACCCCTAGGAAGTGTCCGTTGTCATGGTGGAGCGCGTTGTCGATGCTGCGGCTTAGGTTGATCGGGGACTGGGGGAGCATGTCAAACTCTATGAGGGAGAGGATGCACTCGCGCTCACCCACCCGCTGCCACAGTAGGTGGGTATCACTGCTGCTGCTGGTAGTGGGTTGTCCACCCTTGTGATGAGATGGTGACATGGTGTCCCTCAAGCTGTGTGTGGTGGGGGGATTGTCATAGACACGTATGGAGCCACTGTCTGCTCCCGAGTGATGCTGCCCCGCCCAGTTTTTCGGTATGAGCTCTGCCCAGTTTTTCTCAAAATTCCTGAAAGGCCCTATCTGCAGGATTTTCCAAAACGATGCTCTCTCTGGCCTCCCTTGGCCATGGTCGCTCCTGGCACGGCTCCTCAGAGGGGTCCAGAACACCCAGGAGCCCAGCACCAGCATAGAGAAGCCCCAGAACAGCTCCAGCACCCGTGCCCAGAACTGCCCCAGCCACCAGCCCCAGCCAAAGCGCCTCCAGTCCCCCAGCAGCCCATAGAGCCAGAGCAGGCTGTAGATCTGCAGGCTGGAGCACAGCACCCCCAGGAGGGCACACACTGCCGTCACGCGTCTTGCCCGCTCCTCAATCCTCTGAGGGGCCACCCACTGGTGTATGGGGGTCTTGGAGAAGGGCTGCAGGTGGGAGAGTGACTGAGTGAGAATGCCCAGGCAGAGAGTCAGGCCCCAGCAGAGAGAGAGGCTCTGTAGAACCAGAGGAAAGGCATGGGACAGCGTTGGGGAGAGCAGGTCGGCTGCCAGCAGCAGGGTACAGTGTAAGACTGCCAGACTTCCCACCACACGAGGGCGCTGCATCGCTGGGGACAGCAGAATCATCGCCAGGGTAACCTGTGCCCACAGCAGCAGCAGCAGAGGCAGATTATAGAGGGCAGTGAGGACTGGCCGAGACAGGATCCGGCGTGTGCCGTACGGGTCAGTGAGGAGGAGGACAACACGCAGAGCCCCGGTCAGCAGCAACAGCCTATTGGCCAGGGTTAGGACATCACAGAGGGGGTGGAGCATATTAGACCGTCCAACCATTCCCAACACAGCCACACAGGACAGCAGCAGGAAGAGTCCAGCAGAGCCATAGACGTGGAGCTCCCAGGCGAAGGCCAGCGTGCGGCTCATGTCCTCCCAAAGAAGGAGGGTGCCGTTGGTGCCAGTAGGGAACACGCAGGTGCCAAGACCCAGCACACAGGGGCCTCCATTCAGGTTCTGATGTGTTACGGGACCAAACACACCGTAGCGGACAGAGGGCGCAGGCCAGAGTTGACCCTTAGCTGAGAAAGTGAGGAAGGTGTGTGAGAAAAATAGAATAGTTTATAATCTCATCAAGTAATATAGAAAGCATATTAAGTGAAAGAGAAATTGCCTGACTTAGAACAACAACAAAAAAGGCCATTTACTGTTTTCTTCATGTTGATGGATTATGTGTTTCACGTCAGGTGATGATTGTACCGGGAACTCAGTTGATTGTATGTCAGGAATGGATTGAGTTTGTTCCTTTTCTGAAAAACAAAATAATCATACACATATAACTTCTAGCAGAGGAAACACTTGGATATTTTGTGAGTAATTAGAAATAAAAACAGAATTAGAAAATAGTCAACTCTTGTGCCACTTACCTCTTTGAAACTGTCCTGTCACAATGGGTGCTTGTTTGGGATTGGCTGATGACAGGGTGGAGGAGTGGGACAGTTTTCCCCGAGTGTCTCTGCTTATGGGAACCGCTGAGTCAATCACAAAAATGTATTTTAACACAACCACATCTTCTTCATCATTCTCCTCCAGTGCTCCAAGCCCTTCTTCTTGTTCTGGAGTGGCCTCTGTAATTGTGTCTTTAGGGGATTGGTGGGAGCTGTGAGGAGTTAATGGGTTTGGAGAATTGTTTATTTCTGATGTCGAGTTGACAGTTGGCTCCATTTGTTTTGAGATCTCTACAATAGAATACGCAGGTTCCAGATTGAGTACACTGTCGTCGTCCCCTATGGGTGACAAAGATAATTTAGACGTAGCTCTAAGTGTAAGCTTGGTCAGTGGGCTCTTGGCCGGTGAACGCACATCCTCTGACGTCTGTAAGCCAGCTGGTCCTGCTGTGCTGACGCTGTCTTGGGTCTGTTTTTGTGGCGTGGGAGGGGGGTACAGAGAAGTAGGAATGGAGGAATGCACTTCAAGTTCCTTCGCTTTCTTCTCCTCATTTCCAGTTGCAGAATTGATAAGGAGTGTGCTGGCAGGTGTCTCTTGTTGACTTTCTATTATATCTGTGTCCCCAAGTCCACTATCATCCATAGACTCATCACTGCCATAGGATGTGCCAACCAATGCCCCATCTAAGTCCTCCATACTGGTAATCCTGTTTCCTGGCACCTGAATACCGCCGGCGGGCAGAAGGATGTCTGTCCCTGGCTGTTGTGTTGTGGTAAGCTTGGGGGCTGTTGTACCCATGTTAGAGGTGGTGCTGAGGGAGTTAGAGAATGCAGGGAGTGGGACATGGTCAGAGTTGCTGGATGAGGGTGAGATGGCCCTGATAATGTTTCCAGGTGAACAGTGAAGCAGTGTGGCCAGCACCAAAGAGAGAGATAAGAGCCACACCATTGCTCAATGTAACCTTGAAGCAGCAATCATACCTTATAGAAGACCTGCAGAACAAAAGAAAGGAAAACGTAAGTGAGGTGGCTAGAAGCTATAGGACGTAGCAGCAGGCAGACAGGCATAGCACTCTGTTTGGTCAAAGTAACTTTAATTGATAACATTCACTATCTGTGACACACTGACTATGAGTCTGGGAGTTGTTGTTCGTGCTTAGGTAATGTGGTTTTCCAGGGTAATTTGCAGGTGAAGGGGTTAGTAGCGTGACGTTTGTCAGGGTGAGCAGCAGGGCTGTTAAGTAGCAGCTTGTAAAGGTAAGCTAAGGGTAAAGTGTTAAACAGCTTCCCTCCTGATTATTAATCTGCACTTCCAATCCATTAAGAACCAATAAATCCCCTCGGTAATCCTGTGTGTGTGTATGTGTGTGTGTGTGTGTGTGTGTGTGTGTGTGTGTGTGTGTGTGTGTGTGTGTGTGTGTGTGTGTGTGTGTGTGTGTGTGTGTGTGTGTGTGTGTGTGTGTGTGTGTGTGTGTGTGTGTGTGCGTGTGCGTGTGCGTGCCTACAGCTGCAAGAAGTCTGATCTGCTGAAAGTTTGCAGGTGTGTCCTTTTTGTCACAGCCTATTTGTTTTTTGCTTAACCTTCTCCCCAAGTTATTGCACAGGGAGGAAGTGTTTGGTGCACAATATTCATATTTCCTTGGTGCAATCTGACACCATCATAGAAATATGATACCTAATTTCACTGTGATTTATATATGAGGCATATGCAGACTGTGCATATCTCAACAGACACACACAATACTAATATCCTCCTTACATATCTTCACATAATTTACTATTAGTTCATCTGTCATAAAATTTAAGTTCAAAAACGTGCCCTTTGAGTTGACAAAATGTAGCTAAACTTACACAGTTGGGTCATTTCACAATTGTTTTGGGAAGTGTAACTTGCTAAAAAAAAACATTGATTTCACCTAATTCTAACATTCTGTAATAAAGAGTGCATGTTCAACTTCATTAAAAAAAGAAATCCCGTCAAAAGGTTAAATAAAAAATAGTAGTATAGTAAGTGCCTATTAAGTTCCAAATAAAGTAACAGAGTTGAACTTAACACGGTTGACCGTAACAGTGTTGACCATAACAGGGTAGACCGTAACAGGGTTGACCGTAACAGGGTAGACCGTAATAGGGTTGAACTTAACACGGTTGACCGTAACAGTGTTGACCATAACAGGGTAGACCGTAACAGGGTTGACCGTAACAGGGTAGACCGTAATAGGGTTGTTCGCAAATAGGGTTGACCGTAACAGAGTTGACAGTAACAGGGTTTATAATTTCTTAAATCAGCCATAAATCCCCTCGTGACAGGGGGAATAGAAGCTTGTTGTGTGCAACAGGGAGGGGCAATTGAATGCAAGCTTCACAAAAATTGTAAAAAGTTACAACATTTCTAGCCTATCTATGGGTAACAGGGTGATTGATGTCTTATGCTGCTCTCACTCAGTATACCAGCACAAAACACCAGAAAATGACCAGAGAGGCAAGAACCACCTCACCTGCTTTTACATCATGACTTGACTATTAGATGTTCAATGTTTATTTTGAAAAAAATAAAAAGGAATAGTTTCACTGTATTAAAACGAGAGGTCATGTCACGTAACAGGGTTGACCTTGAAAGGAATCACTAATCACATGAAATAAATAATTATCTCAAGAAATAACTTTGCGAAAGTAACAAAATAACTAAGGCTTTACAATGATGGTGAAAACCTCTATACATTTTCGGGTTAAGTGGGTCAAAATCTTCCTAGAAGTCAAAGTGAGTGCATGGAGGGCCATGACAAAATACTGAATTTTGGCACTTTAGCAAGTCTTTAGTCATATTTAAGATTTATTGAATTGTCCATGTGGTCTATATTAAAGGGCAGTTCATTGAATTAAAATGCAATATTGGTTGACAATTTCTACTTAAAATATCAAAGGGACGCACAAAAGGCACCCATTTTGTGGATCAACACAGTTGTAACGATTAATGGTACTTCACACAATCTTTTCCTCTCTGCACTTGCAGCATCCCTACCTCAATGCATGGTATGCCTGTTCTGTTCCCTGAGAACGTCTAGGCCTCTTTCAGTAACTTTGAGGCACAGTAGCAGATGCTTTAATGTACCAATTGAATTTCCCTCAAAAGCAATTAAAAAAAAGACAACTCTTGTAAAGCCTACCTGTGATTCTTTAGACCTCTGCTTCACATTTGTTGTGTTGTTGGGTAGCATACTGGCCTTTCCCTATTCTCCTGTTGGTCTCATGGGTCAAGTATTGCCATTTGTAGTTGTCCTGTTTGGATTTGTTAGACTGATGCTCAGAGTCTCTTGCTCCTCCTATACAATATCACAGCTGTGTTCTGTAATCTCATTAGTCAAGGATTACATTAAGATCATTAGTGGCACAAAGCTACCAGCAATGCACGAGAACAGTAGAGAACAAAACACACACAGAGAGAGACAGACAGACACAGATGCATAAATGTATAGAGAAATAAGGTTAGTTAGATTTGTGTATTATTTACTGTATTTCAGTGTAGTGGGAGGGTTTGGTATAAGGTAAGCAGAAGATGGATGTATACACAGTTTACTTCACAGTATATGTAAATATGCATGACAAAATACTCATAAGAGTGTAATGCCGAGTTAGGGTGGTTATAAGAGTGTAGAGTTTTCCACTAATGTCTAGGTGTGTTTGAGAATGTTTGTATGTACAGTACCAGACAAAAGTTTGGACATGCCTACACATTCCAGGGTTTTTCTTTATTTTTACTATTTTCGACATTGTAGAATAATAGTGAAGATATCAAAACTATGAAAAAACACGTGTCACGCTCGTTGATGGAAGAATCAGACCAAGGTGCAGCGTGGTAAGCGTACATCATTTATTTTGATGAACACGAAAAAACAATAAACTACAACCGAATGTGACGCTACATGCAGTGCAGAAAGCAACTACACACAAACAAGATCCCACAAACTAAAGGTGGGAAAAGGGCTGCCTAAGTATGATCTCCAATCATAGACAACGATAGACAGCTGCCTCTGATTGGGAACTATACCCGGCCAACAAAGAAATAGAAAAACTAGAATGCCCACCCAAATCACACCCTGACCTAACCAAATAGGGAATAAAAAGGCTCTCTAAGGTCAGGGCGTGACAATATGGAATCATGTAGTAACTAAAAAAGTGTTAAATCAAAATATATTTTATATTTGATATTGTTCAAAGTAGCCACCCTTTGCTTTGATGACAGCTTTGCACACTCTTGGCATTCTCTCAACCAGCTTCATGAGATAGTCACCTGGAATGCATTTCAATTAACAGATGTGCCTTGTTGAAAGTTATGTTCTGGAATTTATTTTCTTCTTAATGCGTTTGAGCCAATCAGTTGTGTTGTGACAAGGTAGGGGTGGTATACAGAAGATAGCCCTATTTGGTAAAAGACCAAGTCCATATTATGGCAAGAACAGCTCAAATAAGTAAAGAAAAACGACAGTCCATCATTACTTTAAGACATGAAGGTCAGTCAATCTGGTAAATTTTAAGAACTTTTAAAGTTTCTTTAAGTGCAGTCGTAAAAACCATCAAGCACTATGATGAAACTGGCTCTCATGAGCACAGCCACAGGAAAGGAAGACCGAAGGTTACGTATGTAACCATGGTTATGTATGTAACCACGGTTATCTGAGCTATTTGGATCACTCCAATATATTGGTTTCACTCCGCGGCGGAGGGATACATCGAGGTAAGGATTTACAGATTTACTCCTGTGTACACCTGTGTCACGGCTGGGGTCCGCCCCTATATATAGACCCCAAGGCCAAGACACACGTTCTCTACATCATCTAGCACCGTAGAAGATTGGAGTGATCCAAATAGCTCACATAACCGTGGTTACATATGTAACCTTCGTCATGTTTCACTATATTGGATCACTCCAATATATTGGTATACCCATACCAGATTAGTCTGTGCTAGAGGGACCTGGCCAGCCAGCGGCGAAGACCCAGCACGGGACCAAGGCTCAGGGTCCGTCAATGTGGAAGGGGGGTCCCGGTACAGTCCCCAGAAGGGGAGGCGACGCCCAGGACCGCTGAATCAACCGCAGAGGGAGGTGCCACATTTACTATCAGCTAAATTGTAATTATTCGATTTATTGCCTACCTCATGCCTTTTGCACACATTGTATATAGATTCTCTTTTTTCTACCATGTTATTGACTTGTTTATTGTTTACTCCATGTGTAACTCTGTGTTGTTGTCTGTTCACACTGCTATGCTTTATCTTGGCCAGGTCGCAGTTGCAAATGAGAACTTGTTCTCAACTAGCCTACCTGGTTAAATAAAGGTGAAAAAAAATAAATTTAAATTAAAAAAAAAAAAAACTTGATAGTACCTAGCAAAGGTGCAAGAGGAAGCCCGGCTGGCCGCAACACAGATATCAGCAAGGGGCAATCCTCTCAGTAGAGCCCAGGACGCAGCCACACCTTGTGTTGAATGTGCCACCACAGATCCCAGCACTGGCCTGCCAGCCAGGCGGTATGCTGTCTTAATCATTTCCGCGATCCATTGAGAGAGCCTCTGCTTTGATAGCCCAGCCCTCAGGACTTTCTCACCATAGCAGACAAAGAGCTGGTCTGTTGTTCTCACTGACCGTGTCCGCTCCACATAGACAGCCAGTGCCCTCACAGGGGCACAGCATGCCGGAGGGAGGCCCAGACTGCCCCGCCACTGCCGGGGGGTCGTGAGCAGACAGGCTTAAATGGATGTTCACATGCCTGTCTGACAGAACCTGCACCAAGGAAACACTAATATTGTGCACCAAACACTTCCTCCCTGTCTGACAGAACCCTGAATGAAGGGATGGGGCGGAGAAACACACTCCTCCCCTCGGGGTCCATCCGGGAGCACTCAGAACTTACCGAAAGAGCATGGAGCTCACCCACCCTCTTCATGGAAGTAATCGGTACCAAGAAAGCCACCTTCATAGCGAGGTGTTTCAGGGAGGCAGACTCCAACGGTTCGAAAGGCTGCTTTGCCAAAGTTCCCCCGGCCTGAGACAGCAGGTCCAGTCTCAGGGGAAGTTGCCAAGGTGTCCCAGACAACAGCGACAGGAGAAGGCTGAACCAGGGTCGTCTGGGCCAGTATGGGGCCACCAGAAGCAGACGATGCTCTGCCAACCTGGTCCTGTCCAGCATAGCCTGGATCAGGGGAAAAGGGGGGAATGCGTAAAGCTCCAGCCCTGGCCAATCGTGAGCCAGAGCATCCAAGCCCAGAGACCCTGGTGGCTCAGACATGGAGTACCACAGGGGGCAGTGCACATTGTCCAGGGAGGCAAACAGGTCCACCTGCACCCTCCCAAACTTGTCCCACAGGTGGGGCACCACCTGGGGATGTAGGCTCCAGGCTCAAGGTGGTGGGCCGTCCCTCGAGAGCATATCCACTGCCACATTCAGGATGCCAGGTACATGTGCTGCACATACAGTGTCCATGCACTTTGTGAAAGTGCGGGTGCCAAGGAGAGGCCGAAGGGAAGAATCATGAATTCGTAAGCCCTCCCTTCGAAAGCGAATCGGAGGTACTGCCAATGAGCTGGGTGAACAGGAACATGGAAATACGCATCCCTCAGGTCCAGCGTCACAAACCACTGGTCCCTGGACATGGCCTGCAACACGCGGGCTGGGGACAGCATGTGGAACCTCAGTACCTTTAAGTACCCATTGAAGTTGCGGTGGTCCAGAATCAGTCGAAACCCTCCATCTCTTTTTGGCACCACAAAATAAGGGTCCGACACCCTGGGAGATCTATGTCGTGGCCCGCTTGAAGGAATAGGAACCGGGTGAGGGATCAATTACCCAGTTCCTCTGCAAATACAGGGAAGACCCATGTTGGAAAAACAGGCAGACAAAAAACAGCAACCAGGTAATGGATTTGAATTATGTGCTTTTTTGTGTTTTTTTTTTATACCAACTGCAATATTACCTAGCTGGTTTAATATCCAAGCAGTAAATACTGCACCACATGATGGAGTAACTCTGTTAAAGAACTCCAAAGTTAATGTCTCAACGTAGTGGAGCCCACCACAATACTCTTACATTCTGCAGGGGAAAGAACAAGAAAAACAACTTGTAGGGTAATTAACAGAGAATCCGCGCCACAGCATGTCAAGCAATTCACAACACACACAGAACAAGCCAGTCGGCAAGTTGTGTAAGGTAAATACAGTTTGTGGCAGCAAGAGCCACCAATATTTAAAGGATGCACACGGAGTTGTAGTGTAACGCTAACGAAACACAAACACGACAAACCACAGGCGGAAGATACAGATCAACTGCGAGCAGCAAGTGTAGCACTCAAGAGGAGGGGTTGGCCATGTGGCCAGCTGCTCCAGGCTGCAAACAGCCAGTGAGTATACTTCCACGCAAGATATTACACTTACCAGTGACTAACAAAGCGAACTTCAGAAAGTTTGTACTTCAAACCATACGGACGTCCGCCGAGAAAATGAAAGAGAATGTGTGTCGCGGCCATGGGGTCTATATATAGGGGCGGACCCCAGCCGTGACACAGGTGTTCACGGGAGTAAATCTGTAAATCCTCACCTCGAATGTATCCCTCCGACGCTGAATGATACCAATATATTGGAGTGATACAATATAGTGAAACATAACCAGAGTTATCTCTGCTGCAAAGGATAAGTTCATTAGAGTTAACTGCACCTCAGATTTCAGGCCAAATAAATGCTTCACAGAGTTCAAGTAACAGACACATCTCAACATCAACTGTTCAGAGGAGACTGTGTGAATCAGGCCTTCATGGTCGAATTGCAGAAAATAAACTACTACTAAAGGACAACACTAAGAAGAAGAGACTTGCTTGGGCCAAGAATCACGAGCAATGGACATTAGACCGGTGGAAATTTGTCCTTTGGTCTGATGAGTCCAAACTTGAGATTTTTGGTTCCAACCGCCGTGTCTTTGTGAGACGCAGAGTAGGTGAACGAATGATCTCCGTATGTGTGGTTCCCACCGTGAAGCATGAAGGAGGATGTGTGATGGTACTTTGCTGGTGACAATCTCTGTGATTTATTTAGAATTCAAGGCACACTTAACAAGCATAGCTGCCACAGTATTCTGCAGCGATACGCCATCGCATCTGGTTTTCGCTGAGTGGGACTATCATTTGTTTTTCATCAGGACAATGACCCAAAACACACCTCCAGGCTGTATAAGAGCTATTTGACCAAGGAGAGTGATGGAGTGCTGCATCAGATGACCTGGCCTCCACAATCATCCGACCTCAACCCAATTGAGATGATTTGGGATGAGTTGCACCGCAGAGTTTTTATTATTATTTTTTATTTCACCTTTATTTAACCAGGTAGGCTAGTTGAGAACAAGTTCTCATTTGCAACTGCGACCTGGCCAAGATAAAGCATAGGAGTGTGAACAGACAACAACACAGAGTTACACATGGAGTAAACAATAAACAAGTCAATAACATGGTAGAAAAAAAAAAGAGAATCTATATACAATGTGTGCAAAAGGCATGAGGTAGGCAATAAATCGAGTAATTACAATTTAGCAGATTAACACTGGAGTGATAAATCATCAGATGATCATGTGCAAGAAGAGATACTGGTGTGCAAAAGAGCAGAAAAGTAAATAAATAAAAGCAGTATGGGGGGTGAGGTAGGTAAATTGGGTGGGTAGTTTACAGATGGACTATGTACAGCTGCAGCGATCGGTTAGCTGCTCGGATAGCAGATTTTTAAAGTTATTGAGGGAGATAAAAGTCTCCAACTTCAGAGATTTTTGCAATTCGTTCCAGTCGCAGGCAGCAGAGAACTGGAAAGAAAGGCGTCCAAATGAGGTTTTGGCTTTAGGGATGATCAGTGAGATACACCTGCTGGAGCGCGTGCTACGGGTGGGTGTAGCCATCGTGACCAGTGAACTGAGATAAGGCGGCACTTTACCTAGCATAGCCTTGTAGATGACCTGGAGCCAGTGGGTCTGACGACGAACATGTTGCGAGGGCCAGCCGACTAGGGCATACAGGTCGCAGTGGTGGGTCGTATAAGGTGCTTTAGTAACAAAACGGATGGCACTGTGATAAACTGCATCCAGTTTGCTGAGTAGAGTATTGGAAGCTATTTTGTAGATGACATCGCCGAAGTCGAGGATCGGTAGGATAGTCAGTTTTACTAGGGTAAGTTTGGCGGCGTGAGTGAAGGAGGCTTTGTTGCGGAATAGAAAGCCGACTCTAGATTTGATTTTGGATTGGAGATGTTTGATATGAGTCTGGAAGGAGAGTTTGCAGTCTAGCCAGACACCTAGGTACTTATAGATGTCCACATATTCTAGGTCGGAACCGTCCAGGGTGGTGATGCTAGTCGGGCGTGCGGGTGCAGGCAGCGAACGGTTGAAAAGCATGCATTTGGTTTTACTAGCGTTTAAGAGCAGTTGGAGGCCACGGAAGGAGTGTTGTATGGCATTGAAGCTCGTTTGGAGGTTAGATAGCACAGTGTCCAAGGAAGGGCCAGAAGTATACAGAATGGTGTCGTCTGCATAGAGGTGGATCAGGGAATCGCCCGCAGCAAGAGCAACATCATTGATGTATACAGAGAAAAGAGTCGGCCCGAGAATTGAACCCTGTGGTACCCCCATAGAGACTGCCAGAGGACCGGACAACATGCCCTCCGATTTGACACACTGAACTCTGTCTGCAAAGTAGTTGGTGAACCAGGCAAGGCAGTCATTAGAAAAACCGAGGCTACTGAGTCTGCCGATAAGAATATGGTGATTGACAGAGTCGAAAGCCTTGGCCAGGTCGATGAAGACGGCTGCACAGTAATGTCTTTTATCGATGGCGGTTATGACATCGTTTAGTACCTTGAGCGTGGCTGAGGTGCACCCGTGACCGGCTCGGAAACCGGATTGCACAGCGGAGAAGGTACGGTGGGATTCGAGATGGTCAGTGATCTGTTTGTTGACTTGGCTTTCGAAGACCTTAGATAGGCAGGGCAGGATGGATATAGGTCTGTAACAGTTTGGGTCCAGGGTGTCTCCCCCTTTGAAGAGGGGGATGACCGCGGCAGCTTTCCAATCCTTGGGGATCTCAGATGATACGAAGGAGAGGTTGAACAGGCTGGTAATAGGGGGTGCGACAATGGCGGCGGACAGTTTCAGAAATAGGGGGTCCAGATTGTCAAGCCCAGCTGATTTGTATGGGTCCAGGTTTTGCAGCTCTTTCAGAACATCTGCTATCTGGATATGGGTAAAGGAGAAGCTGGGGAGGCTTGGGCGAGTAGCAGCGGGGGGGGGGGGGGGGGGGCGGGGCTGTTGGCCAAGGTTGGAGTCGCCAGGTGGAAGGCATGGCCAGCCATTGAGAAATGTTTGTTGAAGTTTTCGATTATCACGGACTTATCAGTGGTGACCGTGTTACCTAGCCTCAGTGAAGTGGGCAGCTGGGAGGAGGTGCTCTTGTTTTCCATGGACTTTACAGTATCCCAGAACTTTTTGGAGTTAGAGCTACAGGATGCAAATTTCTGCTTGAAAAAGCTGGCCTTTGCTTTCCTGACTGACTGCGTGTATTGGTTCCTGACTTCCCTGAACAGTTGCATATCGCGGGGGCTCTTCGATGCTATTGCAGTTCGCCACAGGATGTTTTTGTGCTGGCCGAGGGCAGTCAGGTCTGGAGTGAACCAAGGGCTATATCTGTTCTGGGTTCTGCATTTTTTGAACGGAGCATGCTTGTCTAGTATGGTGAGGAAGTAACTTTTAAAGAATGACCAGGCATCCTCAACTGACGGGATGAGGTCAATATCCTTCCAGGGTACCCGGGCCAGGTCGATTAGAAAGGCAGAGTGAAGGAAAAGCAGCCAACAAGTGCTCAGCATATGTGGGAACTTCTTCAAGACTGTTGAAGCTGGTTGAGAGAATGCCAAGTGTGTGCAAAGCTTTCATCAATGCCAAGGGTGGCAACTTTGAAGAATCTCAAATATAAAATATAACACTTTTTTGGTTACTACATGACTCCATATGTGTTATTTCATAGTTTTGATGTCTTCACTATTATTCTACAATTATTGTATCTTATAGGAGTGGGAAGAAAAAATGTGCTTGTGCATTGATAAACACATCAAAGCACACAAAAGTAATAAAATAAAGATGGCACTTCTAAAAGCCTATTTCACACCATAGCCTGCTGAATTGAAATTAAAATATGTGGCACTGACTTGGCCAGGTTTGAGTTTCAGCATTGTCTAAACGAAGAGTTTGGCGTTCAGCTAGCCATGTGCGACATGCACACACAGTTACAAACCTGCCCGAGTGAGCGGGATGCTGACGAGCGGTATCCACCGTTGTAGTATGGATGAAGCCTGAGCTGGAATGGGAAGCTAACTGAAGATGGCTATGTTTAGAAACCCCTGTAGATCTAGCTTCACTCGAAGCATACCGCTCTGGTGTCACTGTCAACCAACAAACACAGACTAGCTCACAGAAAATAAGAAACACTCTTTTACACTCCCACGCGCAATAAACTGTACACACTGAAATAAGATAACATTCCTATTATTATATACTACAAACTTATACAAACTAAGCAGCAATATTCCATGAGAAGGCCTCTCATTCCACAATCATAACACAGTGCCCTTTGTTGTGTGTGCTGTGAACAGTTCAGAACAGGTTGACATCATGTATTGGGTACAACTTGGGATAAAAGAAACATCCCACCTCTCATCATACACACCTCGTGCATTAACTTGAGTATGAGTGGTCCTATGTGTGTGTCACAGGAGGTTGGTGGCATCTTAATTGGGGAGGACACGTCGGCTTGTGGTAATAGCTGGAGCGGAATAGGTGGAATGGTATCAAATACATCAAACACATAGTTTCCATGTGTTTGATGCCATTCCATTCGCTCTGTTTTGGCCATTATTATGAGACGTCCTCCCCTCAGCAGCCTCATGTGGTATGTGTACCATATTTTTAGGTGTGAGGAGGTCTATTACAAGTGTTCTGGGGAATGGAGCCATGAACATATCCACTTGACAGCCTTCCATGGGATCATAGAGAGGCTAGAGGAGAGACCGTGGGAATTAACTCTTTCCTGTCCACTGTCCCAGCAAGGTACTATACACATGCAGCACATCTCTTCTGGTCCACCTTAAGAGAGCGGAGAGGCAGCCTGTTGTGGGTAGAGCAGGGGTAGGCCCTCACTGGCACATGCCTGGCTCTTTAAGGCAGACTGGGGCAGTTGTATTCCTGTTTAAAGGCACACACACACAAAAAGTTATACCTCCAAATGAACCTTGAATACTAACTTCTACTCTAAATTAACCATTACGCAGAAAACAGTGTGGAAGCATCCAAATTAAGTTCTTTACCTTAACACAGTAAGTTTAACACTCCTTTCGACATTAAAACATAGGCTTTTTAACATATGGATTTTTTTCCCTCCGCAATTGAGGAATTATTATAATATTATATAATATAAATTATTATAAACAGCCTATATATTTTCATGAGGAATTTGTTCTGAATGGCAAGCACAGTATTGCATGTGCAACTAATTTTGCTATTGCAGTGTACATTTGTTGTGTCACATTTTTAAAAATTAGTCCACTGTTCATACAGCACCAAAATGTTTTACATGTCAGCAGTAAAGTTTTCAAGATATTGCATTTTGCATCATCATGTGGCCAGTGACAATTTGCTTCTTGAAAGTCCAATATCTTGAAAATTTGATTGCTGACATGGAAACATTTTGGGACTGTATCAACAGTGGACTGATTTTAAAAAAATACTCAAATATATTTTTGGGGAGTGGATTTCTACTTTAAGAACCAGGGTTGTATGCAAACCTTCAGAGTTCATTATTCACTGAAAAAATAAGGATGGAGGAGATTCAATATGAGGACAGCATATTGTGCCTCTGTGTTTCAACTCATTGATCCTCTACTTCTTGATTCTTTGAATAGAATAGGCCTTAAATATCCTCATACTGAGCCTCAAGACTGAAGCAAATCTTATCTACTTGCATCCATGCCGTACTCGTGACCCTTTCCTAGCGAGTAATCGTGAGAATATGTGCATATCCATTCAATCTGAATGTAAAATGGTGTTCCAACAAATGTGTAGGAAATTGATCAATTAAATGTTGAAAGAAAAGTGCAAATTATTAGTGAAAGAAAAGTGCAAATTATTAGTCAAATAAAAATGGCTGGGCCTTGGAGGATTTACAAGTCACATCCTAATTTAAAGGAGATGTTCGGTCATTATAACAGGTAAACCCACTACAATAAGGAGGATATTTGTTTGGGTTCTGTACTACAACCTTGCGAGCGCTGTTCGCGTACATGCGGGCGATCCATTTGTCGCGGGGGCGAGCTGGACTCCAATACAGGTGCTGATGAGGTGTTCAAACGTACAGAAGTGCAGATAAATAAATTCGCTTGAATAGTTACAAGTAATGTCAAACTTTATTTAAAGTGCATTGTCACGAGGTCTCAACAACACTCATTGACTGTACAGAGGGAATAAATAATAGAGTAAGAGACTTTAGAGCAGACTGATAGAAAGAACAGAAGGGAGAGGACAAGGACAGTTGATGGGATGTATTCAATGTTGCCTAATAAATCAGACTGTGATACCAATTATTGGTATCCATTCTGAAGCAAAGCACTGCAAAACGTGGAAAGTTTCCTTACAAGCCTGAATGTTGAATAAAATTACATTTGAACTTACTTTGCTGGTTGTCTTTGTGGTTGGTCCATCAGTGTTTCGAAATTTGAGGCAAAATATCCACTAGAAAGTTTTATTTACCCTACTTTCAGAGACCCGAGTTTTAAAGTTGGTTTAGTAATACTTGGCTGTGGATATTTTACCTAAAATGTCGACCCACTGAAAGACCAACCCCACAAATAATCAGCAGAGTAGATCAAATATAATTGTATTTAATATTCGTGATAGACAAGGGACGATTAGTTTTTTTTCTATGTAATTGTACTTGGCTATTGCGTGGCTAAGACAGCATAGGTACAGCGGGACTACTACAGTCAATTATGTATCATTGGATGCATTACCACACACACACACATCTCATATGTAAGTGTATGTTGACATTATCTTATTTATCTAATTTTACACCCTATTCATAATTACTATCAAATAATGTATGTCGTGCAATAAGAAAATAGTTGCCCGCGGTGTCACCAATCTACTGTCTCGGGGGCACGCGATGCTCGTTCCCGTAAATATGAAATGTGTCGTTACCTAGACTTTGCAAGTGGAGAATTTGCGGTGTAGCCGAATGAGTGTCGCGACCTACTCGCTCTGTTTGATGCGGCTGTTGAGTGTCACAGAAGTCCGGGGATTGACGTTGTTCCATCGGGCCTACTTCCATAATTCTCTCTGTATTGATGAAATACTTTTCTCTGAGTAGTTAGACAAATATTATCGATTAACGCTCAGAATTTTGCTGGAGAAACTGTGGGCGAGCCAAATCTGTGTGTATTTTCCCCATATTGTTTTCATCGAAAGCAGGGTAAATATCGCTTAAATACTCACACGATGTAGCAAGCTAGCAAGCTAACGTTACGATATTGTTTAGTTTGCTAGCTAGCTGTTTAAATTCATAATTCTTGCAATTTATTCCATCGCTATAAAATGAAGACTTTACAAATGTCATTTGGAACGCAATTTACTTGGAGTTTATCGCGTTTTATTTTTGAACGCCGTGTCTTGGCGGAACCGAGGGTTTTGGTTTTATTTAAGGTAGCATGGGAAGATGCACTGGTAGCTAGTTAGCCAGCTAACGTTAGCAACTAGCTAGCTAGCTATTATAGAATACATAGCACAAGTTGCACGTATATCCATCACTCAAGGACAATTTATTCGTTATTGAAATGTTAACTTTATTCAGATTGTGGGATTGTAGTAGCTAGCTGAACTTAGCAGCTAGAAATAGACAAAAAACATAAGCAAAAGTAATTATGTGATATATGGCAAATTATACAGAGGCTGATGGCTCTTTACACTGCCCCAGTAGTACATGTAACTAGCTAGCTAATCATTACATCATAGTAATAACAACGATCATATTTTTTTCATAGACAGATACTGTATACCACAACCAATGATGTGCACGTCCAGAACATAGTGCCATGTGATCAGATAGTGTAATAATTGGTTCAAAGTTCGTCAAGGAAAGGGGTTTGCCTGTGCGCTTTGGCCCCATCTCGCTTCACCTACCGCTCTAATGCAAACAGGTAGCTTGGCCTTTTAATGTATACTAGACTTTGAGATGTTAGGCTGTACTGATGACAGGGGCTGTAGTCTTAATTGATACCAGAGTTAAATGTCATGCAGTCCTGCGCTGTGATGCTGTATAGGTGTGTGAACAATTGCTGCATTCAAAACAACTGGGCACTCAGAGAAAAACAAGCTCTAACTGGGAAAAATCTTTTGAAGGGTCATCCAACTTGGAATTCCAAGTCGGGAACTCGGGCATCTTTCTAAAGCTCAGACTTTCCAACCTGAAGATCCCATACCTCATGATTTTACCTAGTTTTTTTTTCTTAGTTCCCAGTTGTCTTGAACGCATCGTATGTCCCCTCCTTCCTCAGAAGGTGCAGTGGAGGGCATAGTGACTTGTCATGAACGAGCCCGTAGAGAGCGGTGTAGTCTCGTTTGACGAGTACGTGCGTCAGAAGGCCCGCAGTGTGCCCCAGCACCGTATGAAGGAGTTCCTGGAGTCTCTGGCCAACAAGGGCCCCGAGGCACTGCAGGAGTTCAGCCAGCAGGACGGCGACACCACCACCATGGTGTACCAGCAGGGGGGCAACTGTGTCTACACAGACAGCACTGAGGTGGCTGGCTCGCTGCTGGAGCTGGCCTGTCCGGTAAGAGGCGAGACCTTATGTGGTTCCTCCAGTAGTTCAGTTCTTTTGAATACACCTCAGGCTGCGTTTGTGCCCTTTTCCCTCATCTAGTCTATATACTTTGAAGAACAGATCACTTTACTAAATTGAGAGTAAAGCCCAACTCATACTTCAACATTGGTACTACCTATCTTATTGCTGCTATCATTGTCACTTTTGCTCTGTGATTGATTGATTTTCTCCTCTGGCTGGACAGGTGCAGGTGAACTCTGCACAGATCTCACCCCAGATGGCTGCTGGTGTGCACCAGGGGTCTGAGCAGCAGATACAAGTACAGGTGAGGCCTTATTGATTCCCACTCAATTATTTTCCAGACTGGACTCAATGGCCTCCTTATCCAAGGCATATTACCAAAAGCATCAGTTGAAAATGCAATAGTACGGGAAACACCGACCCTAACCACCCTCAGACATGTGGCATATAACGCATGGTGGATGTGACAGAAGTGTATGGTGCACTGTGTTTATTCTCCTTCCCTGTGTGGTCAGGTGCAGATCCAGGGACAGCAGGGTCAGACGGTGGACCTCCAGGGCATCCCCACAGCAGCACAGCTGGTCCAGCAAGGAGAGCTCACAGAGGAGCAGCACCAGCAGGTACACACGTAGCACTCTGCATTATTGAGTACACACACTCACACCATGTATTCTACTAACCAGGTAAATGTGTTGGTTTTGTATACACCAGCCTCAGGTATTTGTTCTGTGGCTTTTAGATCCAGGCCCAGTTGGTGGCAGCGGTGTCAGGGGGTCAACAGATTAGACTACAAAGCGGTCAACAAATCCAGCATATTCAACTACAAGGGGGCCAGCAAATTCAGCTCCAAGGAGGTCAACACATTCAGCTTCAAGGGGACTTACAGGGTGGCCAACAGATTCAACTTCAAGGGGGTCAACAGATCCAACTTCAAGGGGGTCAACAGATCCAACTTCAAGGGGGTCAACAGATCCAACTTCAAGGGGGTCAACAGATCCAACTTCAAGGGGGTCAACAGATCCAACTTCAAGGAGGTCAACAGATCCAACTTCAAGGGGGTCAACAGATCCAACTTCAAGGGGGTCAACAGATCCAACTTCAAGGGGGGCAACACATCCAACTTCAAGGGGGGCAACAGATCCAGCTACAAGGCGGGCAACAAATCCAGCACATTCAGCTACCAGGTGGTCAACATATTCAATTACAGGGTGGGCAGCAGATCCAGTTCCAGACAGTGGAGGCCATGTCTCCTCAGCAGCAGCAGGGCTCTCCCCGGGAGGCAGAGAGGAGAGCGGGCACCAGCGTCCTCCAACCTGCCAAGAAGCGCAAGGTGGACGTCCCCATCCAGGTGTCGTACTCCCTCCCTCAGGGCCAGCAGGGCCAGCAGGTGGTCCTGGCCCTCCCCCAGGGGCAGGGGCAGCAACAGCAGTTCCTGTCCCTCAGGCCCGACCTGCTTACTGTGGACAGCACCCACCTGTACAGCACCACAGGTACCATCACAGGTCCTGCCGGGGAGACCTGGACCATCCCTGTGTACTCCGGGGGGCAGCAGGGTGGCGTGCATCACATCGCCATCCCCCAAGAGGCTTACAACACGATGCAGGTGTCCTCCTCTGGTCACCACGACAACAAGGACAATAGGGTGGCCCACTCCTCGTCGTCGGGGACTGGGTCCGTCCAGTCGGGCGCCACGGTATCAGTCTCCGAGACGACGACGAACGAGGAAGTGGTGCAGACGCTTTTCCCGGCGCAGTTCATGAACGGGAACATCCACGGCCCGGTGGTGGTGCAGACAGTGGGAGGGGCTTACAACACCACGCAGCAACTCCACATCTGGGACCCCCAGCAGCAGCAGGAACACCAAGAGCAACAGCTCCACCTACAGGTCAGAACACGACCTACATTACCTGGGTTAGACCTTGACTTTGTCTTTGACTCAGATTCCAAGGTATTTCCACAACAGTGACGTAGATTTAGGCTGTAGTCTCCCCCAGTTAAGCAGGGGATGATTGGCTTGACTAGTGTAACACTTCAGCCTATTGTGGTGTTTTGGAAGCAAATTTCCATGTCACTAGTTTTAATGTCCCGAGTGGCGCAGCGGTCCAAGGCACTGCATCTTAGTGCAAGAGGCGTCACTGGTTCGAATCCAGTCTGCGTCACATCCGGACGTGATTGGGAGTCCCATAGGGCGGCGCACAATTGGCCCGGGTTTGGCCGGGGTAGGCCGTCATTGTAAATAATAATTTGTTCTTAACTGACTTGCCTAGTTAAATTTTAAAAAAATCCATATTTTCAGTGTTTGTGTAGAAATATCCAGTAATTTGGTGTATGGAATTGATATTTTCTACAATGAAGTCTACTCACAGGGTAAACCACAAATCGAAGAAGCATGGTGGTGTGCGTGTTAACATTTTAACTTCCTGTGTGTCCCCCTGCAGGGTCATGTGGAGTCAGAGTCCCAGGTGGAGGCCCCCCAGGAGCTGCTGCTTCCCATCTCCCTGAAGCCTGAGGAGGGCATGGACGTGTGGCGCCTCTGGGTCCAGCGCAAGAACACAGAGTTGGACAAGGACGAGCAGAACAAGCTGGCGCCCATCGGACGTGAGTCAACACAACACAGACTCCCACTCACTCATTAAACCACCCTCTCCAAGTATGTGTACTTATCTCTTTTATACTCTCCTTCCTGTCTGTCTTGTTGGGTTGATTCCGAATACTGAATATATTCCACTCTGAATATTGACAGTACTATTAGTTGGAGTTTGGATAAAAACGTCTTCTAAAGGACCATCTGACCTTTTTCTCTCCCTGTGTCTCTGTGCAGGTCGTCAGGCACTGCGCTTCCAGGAGGACCTGGTGTCGAGTGCAGTGGCTGAGCTCAACGTGGCTCTGGCCCTTATGACCCAAGAGGCCCGAGGGTTGGAAGGAGAACAGTTTGAGCCTGACGCCCTCTACTACATCTTCCTGTGTATACAGAAGGTACGCGTACCACTACTACACACACTCTCTCAATGGAATTCACATATCCATACAGAAAGGATGCATTTTCACTGACATCCTTAATACACACTCACATTTTCACTGACATCCTCAATACACACACACACACACACAGTTGTGGGAAAAAGTACCCAATTGTCATACTTGAGTAAAGTAAATATACCTTAATAGAACATTTGTATTTGGTTTTAAATGTACTTAAGTATCAAAAGTAAGTATAAATCATTTCACATTCCTTATATTAAGCAAACCAGATGGCCCCATTTGTTTTTTTTATTTACTGATGGCCAGGGGCACTCTCCAACACTCAGACATCATTCACAAACAAAGCATTTGTGTTGAGTGAATCCACCTGCTCAGAGGCAGTAGGGATGACCAGGGTTGTTCTCTTGAGAAGTGAGTGAATTGGACCATTTTCCTGTCCTGCTATTCATTCAAAATGTAATGAGTACTTTTGGGTGTCGGGAAAATGTATGGAGTAAAAAGTATCATTATTTTCTTTAGGAATGTACTAAAGTAAAAGTTGTCAAAAATATAAATGGTAAAGTACAGATACACCAAACAACTACTTAAGTAGTACCTTAAAGTATTTTTACTCAAGTACTTTACACTACTGCGCGTGCACACACACATACAATACAGATACTGACTGAAGTGTATTACAGTTGATTTGAGGTTGTTAATGCCGTTCTCTATTTTCTGCTTGCAGTACCTCTTTGAAAACGGACGGGTGGATGATATCTTCTCTGACCAGTACTACACACGCTTCTCCCAGTGGTTACACAAAGCCCTGGACGAGTGGAGGCCTGTCATCCATCCACTAGGTAAGATACAATCGGTTTGTGTTTCCGGGTGTAAATGTAAGAGAGAGTATAGGGAAGAAACTGCTGAAGACCTAAGGGTCAAAATGTTTTTATTTTTTTTATTTTTAAGCAAGTCTGTTTTTGTGACTTCCATACCTGAGTACATTTTTGTGTTTTGGGCTGCTTCCTGTCTCTTGAGAGGAGAATGTATGGTGATTGGCCACTGCTCTCTCCTCCCAGGGTACATCATTCCCAGTCATGTGACAGAGGAGATGCTGTGGGAGTGTAAACAGCTGGGTGCCCACTCACCAGCCACGCTGCTCACAACACTCATGTTCTTCAACACTAAGTGAGTCATACTGGACACATGATTCTTATTTCATACTCATCGTACTAATGTATCCTGTTCACCCAATAGACTTGTGGGTCATTCCATTGGATTTCAATCACTTTTTGACCGCACCCCTTTTGATTTGAACGAAACCTTCCATGCATATTTGTCCCAAGTGCTCAGAAAGTGACTTTTTGGACCTGAATGCCAAATCATTAATGCTCGATGTTGACCCATTTTTGCATACCCCACCCTGCCACGAGATATCCATGTCTTCATCACTGGAAAAGATAGACTGTTGACTTTAATATCATTTAAAAGCTTACAGACGCGGTTGTCAAAATATTTTCTAGTTTCTGAAATTTAAATCAAATGTATATGCATACGTTGTAACTTGCATTCTGCTTTACATCATCTGAAGTGTTTGTTGTGCCCGCCATCTGTTGAAAAACAGCATGCTCTTGAATACAGGGTGGCTGTCGTGTTTTGGGTACGTCTGTTAATTGGAGTTATATATTTTTTTATCCCCTTTTCTCCCCAATTTTCGTGGTATCCAATCGCTAGTAATTACTATCTTGTCTCATCGCTACAACTCCCGTACGGGCTCGGGAGAGACGAAGGTCGAAAGCCATGCGTCCTCCGAGGCACAACCCAACCAAGCCGCACTGCTTCTTTAACACAGCGCGCCTCCAACCCGGAAGCCAGCCGCACCAATGTGTCGGAGGAAACACCGTGCACCTGGCCCCCTTGGTTAGCGCGCACTGCGCCCAGCCCGCCACAGGAGTCGCTGGAGTGCGATGAGACAAGGAAATCCCTACCGGCCAAACCCTCCCTAACCCGGACGACGCTAGCCCAATTGTGCGTTGCCCCACGGACCTCCCGGTCGCGGCCGGCTGCGACAGAGCCTGGGGGCGAACCCAGAGACTCTGCGATGCAGAGTGCCCTAGACCACTGCGCCACCCGGGAGGCAGGAGTTATATTGTTTTTAAAAAATAATTTACATTTAAAGGTTACATTTTTTAAATATATTTATTCAATATTTTATGCAAGAAATTATAAGATAGTAAATTGTTTGTAAACTTTTAAATTATATAGAACTCAACCGTTTATCTTTTCCAGTGACGAAGACATGGATGTGTCATTGTGTGGTATGCAAAATGGCTCGACTTTGAGTTCCTCCATCTCCGAAATGTTTTGGCATTCAAGTCCAAAAGGTTCATTTCTGACCGCTTCTACCATGGGCAAATGCATATAGAACATTTCGTTCAAATCCAAGGTGGTGCGATTGAAATAAAATGGAACGACCCTTGTACTTGCCAAGTCACAATATAATTGTAATCCTATGTAGCTTTCATGTGATCAGGCCTAGTGGCTGTTGTTTTGATGGATGCGGGGTAGCTGATGTATGTGAATGCCGGGTTTTGTCTGTTGCGTGTGTGTTTTCGTTAAACGATTCTCTCTCCTGTAGGTATTTCCGTCTGACAACGGTAGAGCAGCACATGAAGGTGGCCTTCTCCAAAGTGCTGAGGCACACGAAGAAGAACCCGTCCAACCCAAAGGATAAGAGCACCAGTATCCGCTATCTGAAGGGCCATGGGCCCTTAGGAACACACCATGCAGGGCAGAAAGGTGAAGTCATCTTTAGAGTTCATAATAAAGAAAAATTAAGCTTTGTATATTTTAGTCACTCCAGATTTCCATTTTCCCAGTCACTCACTGACTGGTATTGGTCAGCTATGTGTTCCATACATTCAAAACTTTCCCTTTGGGTGCAAATTCTTTGCGCCTCTCTGACCGACCCAAGTTTGTCAACATTATGAGGTCCATAAGCCCCATCACTACTGGCTGATGATCACCTCTGACCTCTGTGATGTTTGAACTTTGCAGTGACCGATGACATGTATGAGGAGCAGACTGAGGATCCTGAGAACCCTCTGCGATGCCCAATTAAGCTGTATGATTTTTACCTCTTCAAATGGTGAGTAATGAGAACCCCCCCCCATTCTCAGTACATTTCTAGTCGCTAAGAGGATGCCCTTGCACAGGGTGACATTTTCCATGGTGTTAAATACATGCCAGAACATGCGTCTTCTACAGGAGCTCTTTGATTCATTTCTAATGATCCAATCAACATCTAACCCCCCGTCTCGCTCAGTCCCCAGAGTGCTAAGGGGCGTAACGACGCGTACTACCTTACGCCAGAGCCCGTCGTGGCGCCCAACAGTCCCATATGGTACTCCACTCAGCCAATCACAAGTGAGCAGGTGGAGCACATGCTCACACGCATTATCATGGTGCGGGAGATCCAGGAGGCCATCGCCATGTCATCGGCCAGCATGCACTGAGGCCGGGAGGGGAGGAGGAACTGAAATGGACACACTAACCCCTGAAATCAGCCCTCCTCTCTCTCTCAAACGTTAATCTTTGTGGTACCTCCTTCACTCAGTAACTAACTCTAAGGACCTCCAGTGGCCTCAGTCTCAACCCATCACACCTGCCAACCATAGGTGTGGGGGAGCGACCGATAGTGTTTACAGAGTGGACTTATGGGCCTTTTTTTAAGGAATAGACTCCTGCGTTTATTCATCTAATGGCACTTATGTCACCCTCAATGCTGTTATCTTTTTTGGGATGGTCACACGTGTACGTAAGCCACCACTTCACTTCACCATAGAATTGTTTCCTGGACTGAAGAGACGAGTGAGATGGATTTTGACAGTCACTAAATCAGAGCTCATCATGTACTCCTGTAGGCCGTTGCAGCCCCCAATAAAGATGAAATGGTCAGAAATGGATGGTGAAATATCGGATATATATTCAGTCATATAAATATATTATACATGGTGACTTCAGAAAGTATTCGTACCACTTGATTTAGTCCACATTTTGTTACAGCCTGAATTAAAACGTTCATTTTTTAATCTCACCCTTCTACACACAATACCCCATAATGACAAAGTGGAAACATGTTTTAGAAATGTTTGCACATTTTATTGAAAATGAAATGCAGAAATATCTCGTTTACATAAGTATTCAAACCTGAGTCAATACTTTGTCTAGGCACCTTTGACAGCTATTACAGCTGAGAGTCTTTCTGGGTAAAAGGCGCTGCATGGTCAAGCCATACAGCATTTACTGCGACGCGGCCTCCGCAGAAGTCAGAGCAAGCATATTTTTTGCGCTTCGCTGAGCTGTTGTCAAGCATAATTTGGCTTCAAGTCTTTAAGAGCTTTCCACACCTGGATTGTGCAACATTTGTCCATTATACTTTTCAAAATTATTCCAGCTCTGTCAAATTGCTGGACAGACATTTTCAGGTCTTGCCATAGATTTTCAAGTAGATTTAAATCTAAACTGTAACTCGGACATTCGGGAACCATCACTGTCTTCTTGGTAAGCCATAACAAATGGGTTGAATGCTTATTGACTCAAGATATTTCTGATTTTCATAAATTTGTAAAAGTTTATAAAAACATAATTCCACTTTGAAATTGTGTGTAGGCCAGTGACAAATCTCAATGTAATAATTTTAAATTCAGATTGTGTTACAATGTGGAAAAAGTCAAGGGGTGTGAATACTTTCTGAAGGTGCTGTACACTTCCCTATGTATTTAGTTGGATAATGATAAACCAAAAAATGATTAATTTGGCTCTGTATTCCAGCATTTTGGATTTGAGATGAAATGTTTCATTTGATTGTATTTTCATATGTTTTACTGTTTAGAAATGAAAGCACTATCTAGTCCCCCCATTTTTGAAGGTGTCAGAAGTATTTTGACAAATTCACTTGTAGTATTAAAGTATTCAAAATTGTAGTATTTGGTCACATTCCTAGCATGCAATGACTACATCAAGTGACTACAAACTTCTTGGATGCTTTTGCGGTTTGTTTTGGCTGCGTTTTCAGATTGTTGTTCGCAATAGAAATGAATGGTAAATGTATTGTGACATTTTGGAGTCACTTTTATTGTAAATAAGCTTATGTTTCTGAACACTTCTACATTAATGTGGCTGCTACCATGATTATGGATAATCATGAATGAATTGTGGATAATGAGTGAGAAGGTACAACGATCATACCCCCAAGACATTTGAACCTCTCACCATGACAGAGGTTAGCATTTTTGTTGTTGTTGAGGAGCATCGTTCACTCATTATTCAGGATTCGTTCATGATTATCCATAATCTTGGTAGCATCCACAATGTACTGTTCAGAAACATATTTTATTCTTACTTAACAATAAAAGGTGACTCAAGTGACACAATACATTATTCACCATTCCTATTGGGCAAATCATAATCTGAAACACAACCAAACTGCAAATGCATCCAACAAGTTTGTAGTCAAGTATGAAAATACCTTCAAATAAAAGGTGGCATTCTGTACTGTCGCCTCATAACATTTGATGTCATCCAAGATGCTAGAGTATAGGGCCAAATGTACATATTTTAGCTTCACTGTCCAAATAAATACGTAGGGGTATGTATATGGAAATGTACCCCCTATAACATGTTAGCCTCCACAGGGACTCTCCTGTGCCTCTTGTCCTCCAAGCTCTCAGGTCCCAGACAGGACAGGAGCCAAGAGCAGAGTGGATTACACACCAACAGACATTTAATGGGAACTCTGCTCACTTTTTTTACATGTATTTTTATTGCCATTTATGATCTCCTGTATGTATTGATATTCTAGTGGTGTTGGATGCTAAATAAGAAAGTCTGAAGAAAAAAAACGTGCCTTTGTACTGTGAATGAGAGTGTGTGGCTTTTTAAGAATTTCAGTCAGGCCTTAGCTCTTGGACTTGGGACAACCATTAGGTCATGGGTCACTTGAAGTGATGCCGCTCCGTATTTCTGATTTTAAAAGAGTCTTCTGTATCCTGTCTGCTCTGCAGAGGAGCCGCTGATGCATCATTCATCCTCTTATTTGGAATGGGGATCTGCAGTCATCGCAGGGTGCTGGTGGTGAAGTACTTCAGCAGGGCAGGACACAGTGATATCACTGGCAGTGTCAGCTGATGTGTGTGCAGGGTTAGGGAAGAAGGCAACGTGCCTTGCTTTGTTCCAATCCCAGCCTCGGTAACAAACCGTCCAGCAGTTTCTGAAGTAAAAAAAACAAAAACCATCATTGCATGCCAGTACAGTTAACTTAACTGGTACCAAAGAGGTCTAAAGCTTAGCCAACACTTTGTTGTAAAGCATCTATATTGTGAAGAGGTGTTTACCTAAGGTGGGAGTATTTGTGGTCCCCAAGAATATGACATCCCAGAACGTATGCCATATGGATCCTCACCCCTATGAGCAGGAGAGGATGGATGAGGCAAGAGACACAGTGAACAGGTTGCTACGCTGGTTCACAAGGTTGTTCAAACATGGTGCTACTATTAAAAGGAGCACAGTGTCTTCTATGACCTAGGTTAATGTGAGGTATTAGCGTGTGGCAGACCCCTCAACAACACGAAGACTAAAGAACAATGCAGGTTTTTTGAAGGACTTTTTACTGACTCGAGAGTTACGATACAATTCCTCTGATTTGACTCATTCGTTTTAAGTCGTTTGTTTGACCTGCTGGCCGCAATGAATTCTACAGCAGGATTAATACGGACTCCTCCGTTGACGTGCTCCGAACAATAACTGTCGGTCATATATTCTCGCAAGTTCTACACAGCTTTGTAGAACCAAAACATACACAGCCTCTGCTCAACAAACTCGAACTTGAGAATGAATCATTTGGGATGCTGCAGATCGCAAACAATATTATGCTTATCACCCTCAAGGCAGTCAAGCAATGCGTTCCGCCAAGACTCGCTCGCAATCTAGTCGAGTTGCTGCCACAACTCATTTCAAATGTACCGAGAAATAATTGTATTTAATGCCTAGCAATCAACAAATGTACATTGTCTAAAGCACCCTTTTACAAGTCTCAGTCACAAATGACAGCTCCAATAAGCCCCTTATGGTGAATGAGAGGGCTTGTAGAATCATGACTATTTTGAGTTTTCAGTTCATCATTCGCCGGTAAGGGTCCTGTGTTCTCTGGGCATTACTGACTCAAATGAACAAAATAAGTCGAAAGATTTGTTCTTTTGACTGAACGAGTCGAAAAGATTAGTCAGTAAAAAAGACCCGAACTCCCCCCCCACTAATGAAGACAGGTTCCATGTCATCTTTTTTGAAGTCATGTTATATAGCAATCAGTTAGGATGTGTGGAGTGACTGCAAAAACAGATGACTTGGAACCACACCAGATTCAATTACTTCAGAAGTGTCGCTACCTGTGATGGGCTGGAGCTCCACAAGGCTGCAGCCATTGCTGCTGTCCAGGACACGTACTGGGACACTGCCCCCTGGGCCTGCACGTTAGTCACTCCCTCTGTACACAGGACTCAGGCCTATCTGAGAGGGATTATGGGCCTTTAGGTTAGGTGTATACAATTACACAATATATTATGTACAAATATAGGATCTATAACAGATGCTAACTTCAAAACCTGAAGAACATTGCAGTATCTGCTGAAAGCCACCGATACAAACATGACGAGTTATGCACTCTACTGTCAATGTGTCACTAGAAGACTACAGCAATTGCCAGCATTTGGTAAGAAGCTTATGATATATTGTTCGAAAGCAGTTTGTTACCTTGAAATGAGCCTGAGCCCAGGTGAATTCTCTCTCTATGAGGGTTGTCAAGTCATCCCCTCATAGGGAACAGGCCACAGCAGCAATGCTGCATGGGGGAATAGGGAAAAAGGAAGATGACTGAAAGTGTAATGTAACCAGGAAGTAGCATGAGGTTCAGAGGCTACGTCACTGCTTGTTAGATACTACTGCACTGTCGGAGCTCGGAACACGAGCATTTCACTACACCCGCAATAACATCTGCTATGTCTATGCAACCAATAAAGTTTGATTTGAGGTGTGAATCGAGCCCAATAACCCTTGGGTCCAGGGCCAGACACATCACCGCTGCTCCAAGAAAACTAGGGAGCTAGTTGTCAACGGCAGGGTCATTACAAAAACTCTGCCATATGATGAGCTGCCTGGATCCTTATCTTAAACTAAATCTCTAAACACACAGACATCCATACACCAATATTTCCTCTCCACTTGGTGTTTTTTTGTGGAGGTTTTGTACATAGTCCGGTGCTTCATCAGTCCTTGCCAGCAAGAGGGCCCCTGTTGTCTCCTTGTCCAATCCAAGGCGGACTTTCAGCTGGGAGTGGGGCTCAGCCCTCAATGCCATCCATCACCTTGGCAAGGACTGGAAGATGTCCATGATATTCCTTTGACCCATTTAGGGGGAAGATTATTGGATTTAAATCACAGTGATTTTTGAAAACACCTCTGGGTATTAAGATGTATTTTTTACAAGTGACATTCAAATGAACAATCTCTTTCATGATATAATCCTTGACTGTGTGTTTGACCATATAAGCCTTATGTACCATAATGTAATAGGCATGTAAATACATTGCCTCAACACCCAATACCTTGAACAGAAGCTCCATATGGCTTATTGATGACAGCGAGCTCTGGATGTGGGAGAATCAGACCTCTTTGAAGGTGCTTGGCCAGAACGTTGGGGTGAATATTACTCAGCTGCTGAGTGAGCTGTCGCAGCTCGATGAACCTCTTTTAGCAGTGTGGACACTTGCCGCAATCATATACCGGGCATCACTGCATCTCAGTGCAAGAGGCGTCACTAGTACCTAGTTCGAATCCAGGCTGTATCACATCCGGCCGTGATTGGGAGTCCCATAGGGCGGCGCACAATGGTCCCAGCGTCGTCCGGGTTTGGCCGGAGTAGGCCGCCATTGTAAATAATAATTTGTTCTTAACTGACTTGCCTAGTTCAATTTTAAAAAATAAGAGTCGACTAGCATATGAACGCGGCAACTGACACCGAGGATAAGGGTGTCTATTCTGATCCACCACCAGTTGCATTTCCTTTCTGTTTCTCCTGGCGAATTTTGCGTGAAGGGTCCATGAATCTCAGATTCGGTCTCTTGTCAGAGAGACCCTGGTGCTGGTGCCTCTCGTCTCGATGCAGAAGCATGTGTCCGCGTGAGCAATGATGCTGATGCTCCCCTCCGTATGTGACAAATATTGCTCGTTCTCCCTGAGCGAATTAGCATTTCACATGTGCTTATAACATCCTTGTTACAATTCAGCGTTCCCGTCCTGTAGTTGTTTATGACAACTAGCCTACTTAAAAGATTTTATAAAGCTCATGTCGGCTTGTGCCTGAAGCTGAAAACACTGTAATCATAGTGGTGGTTGATTTCTTCACACCGGAAATTCTGTATATTGACTTCCCATTTTTCAGATTCGCACAAACACGTGAATGATTCTACAACGTTAGAAATGCTGCAGCTGAATGGATATCCAGTCTGAGCTATGCATTGTGCGAATAGGCTACGCAAATACTTTCATAATGCATAGTTATTTTGGAGTTGAGGCTAATCGTTTTGGGAATATTATTGGAGGGAAGGGAACATTATATTCAGTCAGTGGGCACACGTGTTTCATGAACAACATTATCGTGAACAACAATAGTGAAATCGGTGGTTTGCCTTAAAATTAAAATTCCCGCATTGAAACATGTAAAACTGATACAAATAGTGGAATCATGACGCAGACTAGATCCCGGTTGGCAATGGCATGTTTGTTATATATATATTCAACAAAATACAATAATTTGTTCATTTGAAAAAAGAACAAATCAGTTGAAATTGCACTGTGGGTGTATTAGACTTCAGAATTGCATTGGGGCTTATACATTTATGTACTGAGTTTTCATCAATATTAGCGCCATACCTATGGATCTTGGCACCCACAGAACACAACTGTGAAGAGTTTACACAAACATTAGCATTGTAGCGCTTATTGAAGGACTTTAAATGTGGGAAATGAACTCATTGTTGATGTTTGTTGAATTTATATAATATTCCAATTTTGTTTAATATTCTAGTCCAAGTGTGGCATGACTAAATTATTTTTGCGTTTGCAGCTGATTTAATGGGGGACTTTTATTTTGAAGTCAAACCGCAGATTCCACTATTGCTGCTCAAGCTAATGTTGTTCACGACACACCACACATGGCCCGACATTCAATGGACCAGCCTGCAAATTCCGATTTGTCAATACATCTTGCTGAGATGTCAGTCCGCCATTCTGTCCTCGCCTAGAGTGATAAAAAAATAAATAAAATAAAAAACATTGATTGATGTCCAAATTCTGCGGCTGTCGAGATGAAGATTACGGACAGCGTGTTGCGAAGTTTTAGGGTTGCTAGGACATTCCGGGAGAATTCGCAGAAAGTCAATTGTGTGGACTACAGCTCGAACGGCGAGAGTGCAATATCTAGTAGCGACGACGACTCCATTGTTTTATATGACTGTCAGGAGGGAAAGTGAGCACAATTAATCTTGTTTCATCAGCTGCAGTTTGCATGCCGTAACCTACACGTGCACAAAACAGGCTAGAAGACACATTTTCTGTGTGGGGCCTGTTGTTTGGGAACATCCCCGAGCTCTAGTCCCACATGGAGGTCGATTGTTCAAGTGGGCAAAAAAAGGTGTCCGAAAATATAATAATTCATGTTATATTACAATTATAATCTAAGGCTGGAAAATTATAAACCCATCAAGACATGGTTAATAATACTGTACAGTTTAAATACAAATAGTTGGCATAGAATGAAGATTATTTTATTAGAAGGAAACGGAAACACTGCATTACATAACCACAATATGTTTAACTTTGACATAAGTTACTGTGAATGAGAGAGAATCAAAGCTTTAATGTACCGTGTTGTCAAATTGTCTTGTCTTGTGTCATCATGTCCCCTTCTGCCCTCACCCCACTTCAGACCAATACGGACCCTGTACAGTAAGAAGTACGGAGTAGACCTTATCCGGTATACACACGGGGATGCCAACACAGTCGTCTACAGCTCCAACAAACTAGATGGTAGGAATTTCTGGAAGTTGAACAGCTCCAATGCTGCGTTTACACAGGCAGCCCAATTATGATATTTTTTCCACCAATTGGTCTTTTGACAAATCACATAAGATATTTTTACAGCAGATCATTTTCTGAGCTGATCTGATTGGACAAAATACCAAAGAGTGAAAAAAATATCAGAATTGGCCTGCCTGTGTAAACACAGCCTAATAAAAAAAGCGGTCAAGCCAACATACAGTATGTTAGTGTGTGCAGTGTTTTCCCTGTATTTTATAAAGTGGGGCGCAAAGATGCTAAAAACGTGATTTGCTGCTTCCATAAAATTAAATCAAACACGTGTTTGTGTCAGTTTTACAAAAGTATGACCTCACTCATGTCCTCTCTCTGACTCATCCAGATACCATCCGATACCTGTCTCTCACTGACAACAAGTACATCCGCTACTTCCCTGGGCACACTGATAGGTGAGACAACACTTTTGAGGGATTCATATACAGTTAATGGTTGTTTGGACACTAACATTGATTACACACTGTGTGGATGTTGTCAGGGTTGTTGCTCTCTCCATGTCACCGGTGGATGACACGTTTATCTCCGGTTCCTTGGATATGACCATACGACTCTGGGATCTGCGCTCTCCAAACTGTCAGGTGAATAAGAGCAGCCTTTAGAAGCCACAATTCTTTCACTGTGCTCTTTAGATGAGCTTGTGAAAAGACATATCAATGTATTTTATATCATGTAACAGGCCTTGAAATGTGTGTTTCTTTGTCTTAGGGTCTTTTTTTTTTTTTTTTTTTTTTTTTAGGGGTGGATCAGCTTAGTATTGCGGAAAGAATGTTGCTTCCAATGTAATTGTCTGCATCATTTCCATTCCCCCATATTTTTTGGGGTAAATATATATATCCATATACGTATGCATACATATACACATATATACATACACATACCTATATAGACATACATACTTTTTTAAAGAATATGCCTTTATTATTATTCCCCGCGACCCTACCACCAATCCCCCAATTGGAGTAAACTTATAAACACTTCTGCTTTTACCTTCAATTTCTACATCTTATACCTATCTTACAGACACAGTCCACTTTACAATAGTTCTCTCTTATTTGTTCTTAGTCCTTCCTCTATTTCTGTTGTCCATCCAATTTTATTTCCACTTGTAACTGTGCTATTTCACAAAAGCTCCGCACCTATACACATTTCACAGATCCCGTATGCCCTATATTGTTTATCTTGTTATTAGTCCCACCCTTCAGCTCCACCCAACCCCTCCCATCTATCTTCCAACATCATCCATTTCGGATTTCTATTTGCCATACATTTCTCAACTGTGCTGTGATGCTTCACAAAAGACCTGAACCTTCCTATTCTCATAGCTTCTACAGATTGTAAATTAAAAATAAACATCTTTGCCAAAATAATTATTATATTATTGATTGATTGACTATGGCTTTTCAAATCCCCCAGTATTGCTATCTGTAGCGTTAGTTTTAGGCAAATGTTGCAATTCTTCAGCCATTCCTGGACCTGTGACCAAAAACGAGCTACATATGGACAATACCAAAATAAATGATCTAATGACTCTGCCTCCTCACAACAGAATCTGCAGAGCTGGGAAGATTGTATACCCCATATATATAACATTCTATTAGTTGCAAGAATTTTGTACAGTAATTTATATTGAAAAATTCGAAGTTTTGAATCCGGCGTTGTTTTGCGTATCAATTCATAAACCATGTGCCATGGAATGGGTACATCGAAAATCTCTTCCCAACTATTTTGCAATTTGTATGGCACAGCTGTTAGTTTTTTGGTCCTTAAATGAAATTGGTATATGTTTTTATTTATCACACTTTTCTTTAACCATTTTTGTTCTTTAATACAGGGCCAACATACAAGTTCCTTACTTTTTCCCCCTTCTACTTGCCTCTTCCATTTTTGTGGTAATGCTGCAATTAATTGGTTGTAATTTTGGGTAGAGCAGACTTTTCCATATGTCTGTGTTAGCTGCATGTGTGACATAACTCCACCAGTCCTATTTATGATATCATTCACAAAAATTATACCTTTTTTAAACATTTCTTCGATAAATACAGTTTTTTTATCAATTATTATATTTGAATTTAACCACAATATTTGTTGTACTATTTGTTCCGTCCTTTCAGGTGGATTAAACTGAAATTGCAACCAACTTTCTAAGGCTTGTTTAAAGAATAAGGATATTTTGGAGATCATTTCCTTTTCAAACAACCGAAAATGAGCAGGTGTAATCTGAATAAAGGGAAAAAGGCCCTTCTTGAACATAGGATGAGACATTCGTACCAGTTTACTAGAGAACCAGTTTGGATTTAAGTATAACTTTTGTATGACCGATGCCTTTAGTGAGAGGTCTAATGCTTTAATATTTAATAATTTCTGCCCTCCGAATTCATATTCGTTATATAAATAGGCCCTTTTAATTTTATCTGGCTTGCCGTTCCAAATAAAATTGAATATTTTTTGTTCATATAATTTAAAAAACAGGTCACTAGGTGTAGGCAAAACCATAAGCAAATAGGTAAACTGTGATATGACTAAAGAGTTAATTAGGGTGATTTTTCCACAAATAGACAGGTATTTTCCTTTCCATGGTAGCAAGATCTTATCTATTTTTGCTAACTTTCTATAAAAATTTATTGGAGTGAGATCATTTCTTTCTTTTGGGATTTTTATACCGAGTATGTCCACATCTCCGTCAGACCATTTAATTGGTAAACTACATGGCAATATAAAATGTGTATTTTTTAGTGATCCAATACGTAATATGGTACATTTATCATAATTTGGTTTTAATCCAGAGAGGATAGCAAAGGTATCTAGATCCTCTATGAGGCCCTGGAGAGACTCTAGTTGTGGTTTTAAAAGAAAACATGAATCATCAGCGTACAATGACACCTTAGTTTTTAAGCCATGGATTTCTAATCCTTTAATATTAATGTTTGATCTAATTTTAACAGCTAACATTTCGATGGCAATAATAAATAGATATGCCGATAGTGGACAACCTTGTTTTACTCCTCTAGATAGTTTAAAACTTTCTGAGATGTAGCCATTATTTACTATTTTACACCTAGGGTTACTATACATAATTTTAACCCATTTTATAAGAGATTCCCCAAAATTGAAATATTCTAGGCATTTATATATAAACTCCAGTCGTACTTTATCAAAAGCCTTTTCAAAATCAGCTATGAAAACCAGGCCTGGTGTCCCCGATATCTCATAGTGTTCTATTGTTTCCAGTACTTGCCTTATATTATCTCCAATGTATCGTCCATGTAAAAAACCTGTCTGATTAGGATGAATAATATCTGACAAAACTTGTCTTAAAAAACTTGTCTTAGGGTCTTACTAATCCTTTGGGGAAGCCTGTTTGCTCCTATGATCCCGAGGGCCTGATATTTGCTGCTGGGGTCGACTCTGAGGCGATTAAACTGTACGACCTCCGCTCCTTTGACAAGGTAACATTGGAAATGTATTAGTGTTTGTAATGTACTATTTGTTTATTATGTATGTACAGCGCAAGTGAAAAGTTTGGACACACCTACTCATTCAAGGGTTTTTCTTTATTTGTACTATGTTCTACAATGTAGAATAATAGTGAAGACATCAAAACTATGAAACAACACCTATGGAATCATGTAGTAACTAAAAAAGTATTAAACAAATCAAAATAGATTTTAGATTTTAGATTCTTCAAAGTAGCCACCCTTTGCCTTGATGACAGCTTTGCACACTCTTGGCATTCTCTCAACCAGCATCACCTGGAATGCTTTTCCAACAGTCTTGAAGAAGTTCCCACATATGCTGAGCACTTGTTGGCTGCTTTTCCTTCACTCTGCGGTCCAACTCATCCCAAACAATCTCAATTGGGTTGTCGGGTGATTGTGGAGGCCAGGTCATCTGATGCAGCACTCTATCACTCTCCTTCTTGGTCAAATAGCCCTTACACAGCCTGGAGGTGTGTTTTGGGTCATTGTCCTGTTGAAAAACAAATGATAATCCCACTAAGCGCAAACCAGATGGGATGGCGTATCACTGCAGAATGCTGTGGTAGCCATGCTGGTTAAGTGTGCCTTGAATTCTAAATAAATCAGACAGTGTCACCAGCAAAGCACCATCACACCTCCAACTCCGTGCTTCATGGTGGGAACCACACATGCGGAGATCATCCGTACACCTACTCTGCGTCTCACAAAGACACGGTGGTTGGAACCAAAAATGTGAAATTAGGACTCATTAGACCAAATGACAGATCTCCACCGGTCTAATGTCCATTGCTCGTGTTTCTTGGCCTAAGCAAGTCTTCTTATTGGTGTCCTTTAGTAGTGGTTTCTTTGCAGCATTTCGACCATGAATGCCTGATTCATGCAGTCTTCTCTGAACAGTTGATGTTGATATGTGTCTGTTACTTGAACTCTGTGAAGCATTTATTTGGGCTGCAATTTCTGAGGCTGGTAACTCGAATGAACTTATCCTCTGCAGCAGAGGTAACTCTGGGTCTTCCTTTCCTGTGGCGGTCCTCCTGAGAGATGAGAGCCAGTTTCATCATAGCGCTTGATGGTTTTTGCGACTGCACTTAAAGAAACTTTCAAAGTTCTTGAAATTTTCCAGATTCACTAACCTTCATGTCTTAAAGTAATGATGGACTGTTGTATCTCTTTGCTTATTTGAGCTGTTCTTGCTATAATATGGACCTGGTCTTTTACCAAATAGGGCTATCTTCTGTACACCACCCATACCATGTCACAACACAACTGATTGGCTCAAACACATTAAGGAAAGAAATTCCACAAATTAACTTTTAACAAGGCACACCGGTTGAGAGAATGCCGAGAGTGTGCAAAGATGAGATGGCGCCGGAGGGGATGGCTGCCTTTTTATGGGCTCTTAACCAACCGTGCAATTTTGTTTGTTTTTTTCGCATTGTTTGTAACTCATTTTGTACATAATGTTGCTGATAAATGACCGAAAAAGCTTCTGGACATCAGAACAGCGATTACTCACCTTGAACTGTACAATTTTTTTTAATTTAATGAGTCGGACGAGAGGGATTTACTCCAGACACCCAACAAGGCCCTCATCCCCATCATTCGCAGGAGAAAGAGACGTAGATATCGCAGAAGGAGATCGGGATGCCTTGTGAGGATCCGGCGACGAGTGGCTAATCTGCCTTTACCATCGGTGCTATTGGCAAACGTACAATTGTTGGATAATAAAGTGGACGAACTACAAGCACGTATATCCTACCAACAGGACATTGAAAACTGTAATATCTTATGTTTCACAGAGTCGTGGCTGAACGACGACATTAAAACATACAGCTGGCGGGTTATGCACTGTATCGGCAGGATAGAACAGCAGCCTCTGGTAAGACAAGGGTTGGTGGTCTATGTATATTCGTAAACAACAGCTAGTGCACGATATCTAAGGAGGTCTCAAGGTTTTGCTCGCCTGGGGTAGAGTAGCTCATGATAAGCTGTAGACCACACTATCTACCTATATTCTTCAAAGCTGTCTATTTACCACCACAAACCGATGCTGGCAATAAGACCGCACTGAGCTGTATATGACCATTAGCAAACAGGAAACCGCTCATCCAGAGGTGGTGCTCCTAGTGGCCGGGGACTTTAATGCAGGGGAACTTAAATCCGTTTGACCTCATTTCTACCAGCATGTTAATTGTGCAATCAGAGGGGAGAAAACTCTAGACCACCTTTACTCCACACACAGAGACACGTACAAATCTCTCCCTCGCAATCCATTTGACCATAATTCTATCCTCCTGATTCCTGCTTACAAGCAAAAATTTAAGCAGGAAGCACAAGTGACTCGGTCAATAAAAAAGTGGTCAGATGAAGCCGATGCAAAGCTACAGGGCTGTTTTGCTAGCACAGACTGGAATATGTTCCGGGATTCTTCAGATGGCATTGAGGAGTACACTACATCAGTCACTGGCTTCATCAATAAGTGCATCGATGACATCGTCCCCACAGTGACTACGTACATACCCCAACCAGAAGCTATGGATTATAGGCAACATCCACAGTGAGCTAAAGGGTAGAGCTGCCGATTTCAAGGAGCGGGACTCTAACCCGGAAGCTCATAAGAAATCCCGCTATGCCCTCCGATGAACCATCAAATAGGCAAAGTGTCAATACAGGACTAAGATCGAATCTTACTACATCGGCTCCGACACTCGTCGGATGTGGCAGGGCTTGCAAACTATTACATGCTACATAGGGAAGCACAGCCGCGAGCTGCCCAGTGATACGAGCCTACCAGACAAGCTAAATTACTTCTATGCTCGCCTCGAGGCAAGTAACACTGAAACAAGCATGAGAGCATCAGCTGTTCCGGACAACTGTGTGATCACACTCTCCGTAGCCGATGTGAGTAAGACCTTTAAACAGGTCAACATTCACAAGGCCGCAGGGCCAGAAGGATTACCAGGACGCGTACTCCGAGCATGCGCAGACCAACTAGCAAGTGTCTGCACTGACATTTTCAACCTCTCCCTGTCTGAGTCTGTAATACCAACATGTTTCAAGCAGACCACCATAGTCCCTGTGCACAAGAACACTAAGGTAACCTGCCCAAATAACTACCGACCCGTAGCACTCACGTCTGTAGCCATGAAGTTCTTCGAAAGGCTGTTCATGGCTCACATCAACACCATTATCCCAGAAACCCTAGATGCACTCCAATTTGCATACCGCCCCAACAGATCTACAGATGATGCAATCTCTATTGCACTCCACACTGCCCTTTCACAGTTGGACAAAAGGAACACCTATGTGAAAATGCTATTCATTGACTACAACTCAGCGTTCAACACCATAGTGCCCTCAAAGCTCATCACTAAGCTAAGGACCCTGGGACTAAACACCTCCCTCTGCAACTGGATCCTGGACTTCCTGACGGGCCGCCCCCAGGTGGTAAGGGTAGGTAACAACACATCTGCCACGCTGATCCTCAACACGGGGGCCCCTCGGGGGTGCGTGCTCAGTCCCCTCCTGTACTCCCTGTTCACTCATGACTGCATGGCCAGGCACGACTCCAACACCATCATTAAGTTTGCAGACGACACAACAGTGGTAGGCCTGATCACCAACAACGACGAGACAGCCTATGGGGAGGAGGTCAGAGACCTGGCCGTGTGGTGCCAGGACAACAACCTCTCCCTCAACGTGATCAATACAAAGGAGATGATTGTAGACTACAGGAAAAGGAGGACCGAGCACTCCCCCATTCTCATGGACGGGGCTGCAGTGGAGCAGGTTGAGAGCTTCAAGTTCATTGGTGTCCACATCACCAACAAACTAACATGGTCCAAGCACACCAAGACAGTCGTGAAGAGGGCACGACAAAACCTATTCCCCCTCAGGAGACTGAAAAGATTTGGCATGGGTCCTCAGATCTTAAGAAAGTTCTACAGCTGCACCATCGAGAGCCTCCTGACTGGTTGCATAACTGCCTGGTGTAGCAACTGCTCGGCCTCCGACCGCAAGGCACTACAGAAGGTAGTGTGTACGGCCCAGTACATCACTGGGGCCAAGCTTCCTGCCGTCCAGGACCTCTATACCAGGCGGTGTCAGAGGAAGGCCCTAAAAATTGTCAAAGACTCCAGCCACCCTAGTCATAGACTGTTCTCTGTGCTACTGTACGGCAAGCGGTACCAGAGCGCCAAGTCTAGGTCCAGGAGGCTTCTAAACAGCTTCCACCCCCAAGCCATAAGACAGCTGAACATCTAATCAAATGACCATTTGCATTGCCCCCCCCTCCCCCCTTTTGCGCTGCTGCTGCTGCTCTCTGTTTATTATCTATGCATAGTCACTTTAATAACTCTACCTACATGTACACGTTATCTCAATTACCTCGACTAACTGGTGCCCCCGCACATTGACTCTGTACCTGTATCCTCTGTATATAGCCTTGCTATTGTTATTTTACTGCTGCTCTTTAATTATTTGTTACTTTTATTTCTTTTTTTTGTTGGTATTTTTCTTAACTGCATTGTTGGTTAAGGGCTTGTATTCAGCATTTCACTGTAAGGTCTACACCTGTTGTATTTGGCGGATGTGACAAATACGATTTGATTTGAAGCTGTCATCAATCAAGCAAAGGGCGGCTACTTTGAAGAGTCTCAAACATAAAATATATTTTGATTTGTTTAACACTTTTTTTGGTTATTACATGATTCCATATGTGTTATTTCATAGTTTTGATGTAGAAAATAGTAAAATAAAGTAAAACCATGGAATGAGTAGGTGTGTCCAAACTTTTGACTGTGTATGTCAGGTTTTACCGTTAGAAAATGTGTATGATGATCGCCCTCAGTTGTGAGTTGCTGTGGTGATGTCAATTTGTTGTTTACTTGTGTTCAGGGCCCATTCGCCTCCTTTGAGACTCTGTTTAGCCGTGTCTGTGAGTGGACTGGACTGAAGTTCAGCAGGGACGGGAAGCAGATTCTCATCTCTACCAACGGGGGTGCTATTCGGATCCTAGATGCCTTCAATGGATCTGTGCTGCACACTTTCTCAGTGAGAGAACCGTTACCACACTGCACTGATAGACCGGAAGTGCATATTCTTCACACACATATCTACGAGTATGCACATCACAGGAGGTTGTTAGCACCTTAATTGGGGAGAACGGGCTCGTGGTAATGTCTGGAGCGGAATTAGTGGAATGGTATCAAATAGTGTTTGATGCCATTCCATTTGCTCTGTTCCCGCCATCATTATTAGCCGTTCTCCGCTAAGCAGCATCATGTGATGCACATAGCTGTGTCTAGTAAATACATAGTTGTTTTCGGACTGGCTGAATCAAACGTGTCTCCCCTGTGTATTCTGTAGGGCTACAACAACAGTAAAGGCATTTCATTGGAGGCCTGCTTCACCCCAGACTCAGACTTTGTCATGATTGGTAAGCCCGACACCTCCAATTTCCATCATTAGGACTTAGCAAACTAGGCTGTCTTACCCAGCCCTCCCTGATCCACCAAAGTCTGTCAGAACAACTCAACACAATTTCAAGTCTGAAGCACTCAAGCCAATTCCAGAGTCACCAATTAGCCATTTGACCCTATGAACTGATATTATTACTCTGCCTATCAGTCCATATGTTTGTCAAACTTTTGTCCCCCAATCCATAACCACCTAACCCTCATGTTGTCCTTTATGCCCCAGGTTCAGAGGATGGGAGGGTCCATGTGTGGAGTACAGAGAGTGGGATGAAAATAGCTGTTCTGGACGGGAAGCATTCAGGACCAATCAACACACTGCAGTTTAACCCTAAATACATGACGTTTGCCAGCGCCTGCTCCAATATGGTGAGACATACACACACACACACACACACACACTTTCATCAGCCTAAACACACCCACACAACCATGCTTAGACACACATTAATTGTCTCTAATTTGCCCCTGCCAAAATCTACCACACGCTCTCTCTCTTTTTGCAGGCGTTCTGGCTTCCCTGTGTAGGAGACTGATAAAGGTGTGGGACCACAGAGACAAACTGTCATCATCATTACCAGGATGCCTTTCTCCTTTCATGTTGCTCTGAGTATACAGAGACCGAACACTATGGACTCTAACGGCACCATATGAAATTGTAGGCACATTAAGGCATTGGTGAAAGGGATTCCACTGACGATTAACCACGAGGAGAACTGTCACTCTGTAAACTGATTTATTTGCCAAATGGGGAAGGCTACATGAGGGAATCACTAGAGCTGTGGGAGACAGTAGTTATTGTCCACTGTGACAGGTGCTTGTTGAAAAGTTTTTATATGAGTAGAGAATACCCGTGGTGTACTACTGACTAACACTTGCTTTTATATATCTCGTTTTTTTCAACTGTGATTCTGAGCAAGGTGCCACAATGTATTAATTAGCAGACAATTATGACCTTTTAACTTTTTAATACAGTGACAACTCCAATCAAGTATGCATTTTAACTGCGGAGACATGTTTTATTGGGAATTCAATATTTGTTTATTTTGTACTGTTTATTCAGAAAGTATTAAAGTGTTTTACGTCTAATGTACTTAAACTGGTGTTTTTCATGTGTGCGTGCACTCCTTGTCTGAAGGACAAGTGGATAAACAGGTTAATGTTTATCCCTGCATGTTTTTCTTTTTTCAAAAGTCTTATGGAATGTAGGCCTACATTGAACACCACACGTTGGCTGCTACTTTAGGCTGAATGACAACAGCTATTTCCATGTTAATATGTTATGGGATGCAGTTTCTCTATTGTTTTTGATGGTAGGCTGACATTATGATCAAATGGCCACAGTAGGCTACTTGGCCACTGTTAAAACTGTCATTTAAAGCGGGTACAGCCTCAGTGTTCACACAACGTTCAAGTTTGCTCTCGGCAGACCTGAAATCTGCTCAGTGCTGAGAAACTTTGGGGGAACATTACTTGCTCCTCATCTTTAAGCCACAAGACACATTTTTATATTAAGCTTTTCACCTGCATCTCTTCTTTTTTTTCTTACGGGCCTGGCATTCCCTTTACAGGAGGAGGTCAAACTCTCTCTGCAGCAACTCAAGCAGAAACGTATCAACTCCATACAGCTGGTGATCTGGCCTCACATAACAAGCATAGAAAACAAATATTTTCCCTTCGCTTGTGGACTTCAGTGCACAACACAACAATGTTATGTGACCAGCAGCTAAAACTTCTCCAAGCGAAACATTCATACCATAACCACTAACCGCTACACAGCCTACTTCGTTGTCACCATATTAACGTTACAGTCAACAAACTAGAACTCACGCGTTAGTACAAACCAACCAAAGCAAAAACAAGGACATTTCTAAGTGACCCCAAACTTTTGAACGGTAGTGTGTATATTTTGTACACAATAAAGAAAGTCAATTATGAGTCAACATTTTAATATTGGTCCCAGGGGTGATCAAAGCAAAGAACGCTTATATTCTTGATCTGACTGAGTTCTAATTGTGCATGCCTACTGGCGAACAAGTGGAATCATGAACAGTGGTTTGTTCATTATGTTCGCTTGTGTCCCCCGGATTTGCCTCCTGAATTTGCCTTTTTAGAGACGTGAAACGAACTACCCCAGCTCGGAGTCAGCTCAAGTAGGCAACTAGAGAGGCTGCTGACAGTGTGTTTGCGAGAGGTCGGACCAAAGGCAATTTTAAAACCATCAGTCAGGTGCCCACCCGTCTAGCATCACTACTCTGGACGGTTCTGACTTAGAATATGTGGACAACAACAAATACCTAGGTGTCTGGTTAGACTGTAAACTCTCCTTCCAGTCCCACGTTAAGCATCTACAATCCAAAATTAAATCGAGAATTGGCTTCCTATTTCACAACAAAGCATCCTTCACTCATGCTGCCAAACATACCCTGTAAAACTGACTATCCTACCGATCCTCGACTTCGGCGATGTAATTTACAAAATAGCCTCCAACACTCTACTCAGCAAATTGGATGGAGTCTATCACAGTGCCATCCGTTTTGTCACCAAAGCCCCATATACCACCCACCACTGCGACCTGTACGCTCTCGTAGGCTGGCCCTCGCTTCATACTCGTCGCCAAACCCACTGGCTCCAGGTCATCTACAAGTCTCTGGTAGGTAAAGCCCCACCTTATCTCAGCTCACTGGTCACCATAGCAGCACCCACCCGTAGCACCCCCAAAGCCAATTCCTCCTTTGGCCGCCTTTCCTTCCAGTTCTCTGCTGCCAATGACTGGAACGAACTGCAAAAATCACTGAAGCTGGAGACTCATATCTCCCTCACTAACTTCAAGCACCAGCTGTCAGAGCAGCTCACAGATCATTGCACCTGTACATAGCCCATCTGTAAATATCCCATCCAACTACCTCATCCCCTTACTGTATTTATTTATTTTGCTCCTTTACCCCTCAGTATCTCTACTTGTACATTCATCTTCTGCACATCTATCACTCCAGTGTTTAACTTGTTCTCAACTAGCCTACCTGGTTAAATAAAGGTGTAATAAATAAAAATTAAAAGATGAGGAGCAAGTAATGTTCCCTCCAATTATTCTCAGCACTGAGCAGATTTCAGGTCTGCTGAGTGCAACCTTGAACGTTGTGTGAACACTGAGGCTGTACCCGCTTTAAGTTACAGTTTTAACAGTGGCCAAGTAGCCTAATGTGGCTATTTGATCATTGTTACGGATACAGGTATTCTGTGTGTATCCTGTGTGTATTTCTGTTCTCTCCTTCTTCCCTACTCACAGGTGACAATCATCATTCCCCAATCAGTCATCAATCAGTCGCTAATCGGAAGACACCTGCTCCCTTTCCCTTACCCAATCACATTCCCTTTCCCTTGGTTTAAAAACCCTGTCAGTTGTTTTCTCTGGAGCTCAAATCTCTCTGTCAATGCCATCTGTCTATAGGACTCTTGTTTGGTTTGCAACTACATGTCACTTTGTCCCCACCTGTGAGTATTGTTTTTGGTTATGGTGTTTGAGTTTTTGACGGTGGGAAAAGGGGGTAACCAGACAGGTTGCCCATGGGCATACATTACCCGTAGGAATACTTTGTATATAAACACTAGTTAGAACTGGGCGGACCACCCCCTGTATTTTTGGTTAGTTAGCTGTTGGTGAAGTAGGCTAGCCTAGCTTAGGGGTGTTTTGTGGATACTTATTATTTCTTTCCTTGGGTCCAGCTCAGCCCCTTTTCCTGCCCCCCCCCCCCCCCCCCCCCATTACCGTGTGTTTGTAAATAAACCCTGAGTGTTTGACGGTAGATATTAGTTGTCGTGGTTATTTTGTTCTCACTCTTACTTTCACTACTATAATTTGCATGAGTTATGTTACGGGTCCCATTACATTCCCCCCCCCCCTAGACTGTCGGGCAAAAGGGATTCGTAACGATCATAATGTAGGCCTACCGGGGAGGCCTACCATCAAAAACAATAGAGAAACTGCATCCCATAACATATTAACATGGAAATAGCTGTTCTGTCATTCAGCCCACAGTAGCAGCCAATGTGTGGTATTCAATGTAGGCCTACATTCCATGAGACTTTTGAAAAAAAAAAAAAAAACGTGATAAACATTAACCTGTTTATCCACTTGTCCTTCAGACAAGGTGACTGAAAATGGTGTTGTGGTGTTTGATGCAAGAAACCACGTTATAAAATGCATTATTATTCCCATACGATTATTACAGAGAATAAGACAAATTATGCTACCCTCTGCCTATTGGCTACTTAGCTTATTCAAGCCTGTTTCAAAATACAACACTACCCCTTTAAGACATAAATGTAATTAACTGACTAGCTTTTCAAAGATGTCTAGAAATGTACGCATTTTGTGCTCATGTAAGAACTAATTAGCAAAGGATATGAACAAAATGTGCACATGTGGCTACATGCAGCTCTTGCTTTGATCGCTAAACAAGCACATCTACTCATGACCAGAGCTGTAAAGACAGCCCAGATCAAAGTAAATGGTACAGATCCATATATGGCAAGGGTCTATTTGCATATAGGCCTACTGATGCTCTGATTGGTTATGTCGCACTGGTCTGTGTAGAGTTCGGGTTGAGTCTTAAGTGTCAATGCAATAGAATCCCACTCCGATGAGTTCTGCCTATAACAAAATCTCTTGCATAGTTCATTTTGTTTCAGTATGTTGCATTAAGTGTCTAATATTGCGTTTGTTCGATCACAATTTCCCCAGTAAAGGGAAAGTTTTATTGTGTAAACTTCTGTGAAGAGAGTAGTACACAGCGTTGTACAAGATGTTCAGTTTCTTGGCAATTTCTCGCATGGAATAGCCTTCATTTCTCAGAACAAGAATAGACTGAGTTTCAGAAGAAAGTTCTTTGTTTCTGGACATTTTGAACCTGTAATCAAACCCACAAATGCTGATGCTCCAGATACTCAACTAGTCTAAAGAAAGCCAGTTTTATTGCCTCTTTAATCAGAACAACAGTTCAGTTGTGTTAGCATAATTGCAAAAGGGTTTTCTAAAGACCAATTACTGTTTTAAAATTATAAACTTGGATTAGCTAACACGACATGCCATTGGAACACAGGAGTGATGGTTGCTGATAATGGGCCTCTATACGCCTATGGAGATATTCCATAAAATATTTGCTGTTTCCAGCTCCAATAGTCATTTACAACATTAACAATGTCTACACTGTATTTCTGATCAATTTGATGTTATTTTAATGGACCAAAAAAATGCTTTTCTTTCAAAAACAAGGACATTTCTAAGTAACCCTGAACTTTTGAACAGGAGTGTATGTTTATGAATAAAAATTACCGAGGTCCAGACCTCAAAGCACACTCAGAAGAAGAAAAAAAAAATGCAACAAAATATAGCTAGTTGTAGCTAATGCTTTCAGTACTAAATTCCTTTTTTCCCCCACCTTTATTTAACCAGGTAGGCCAGTTGAGAACAAGTTCTCATTTACAACTGCGACCTGGCCAAGATAAAGCAAAGAAGTGTGACAATAAACACCACAGTTACACGTGGGATAAACAAAAGTACAGTAAATAACACAATAGAAAAATATATATACAATGTGTGCAAATGGAGTAAGGAGGTAAGGCAATAAATAGGCCATAGTAGCGAAGTAATTACAATTTAGAAAATTAACACTGGAGTGATAGATGTGCAGATGATGATGTGCAAGTAGAAATACTGGTGTGCAAAAGAGCAAAAAAAAGTACAGGAAAAACAATATCTGGATGAGGTAGGTAGTTGGCTAGGCTATTTACAGATGGGCTATGTACAGCTGCAGCGATCGTAAACTGCTCAGATAGCCGATGCTTAAAGTTAGTGAGGGAGATATAAGTCTCCAACTTCGGTGATTTTTGCAATTCGTTCCAGTTATTGGCAGCAGACAACTGGAAGGAAAGGCGGCCAAAGTAGGTGTTGACTTTGGGGATGACCAGTGAAATATACCTGCTGGAGCGTGTGCTACGGGTGGGTGTTGATATGGTGACCAGTGAGCTGAGATAAGGCGGAGCTTAACCTAGCAAAGACTCATAGATGACATGGAGCCAGTGGGTCTGGCGACGAATATGTAGTGGGGGGCAGCCGACGAGTGCATACAGGTCGCAGTGGTGGGTGGTATATGGGGCTTTGGTGACAAAACAAATGGCACTGTGATAGACTGCATCCAGTTTGCTGAGTAGAGTGTTGGAGGCTATTTTAAATGACATCGCCGAAGTCAAGGATCTGTAGGATAGTCAGGTTTACAGGGTATGTTTGGCAGCGTGAGTGAAGGATGCTTTGTTGCGAAATAGGAAGCCAATTCTAGATTTAATTTTGGATTGGAGATGCTTAATGTGAGTCTGAAAGGAGAGTTTACAATCTAGCTAGACACCTAGAATATGTGGACAACTACAAATACCTAAGTCAGAACCGTCCAGAGTAGTGATGCTAGTCGGGCGGGCGGGTGCGGGCAGCAATCGGTTGAAGAGCATGCATTTAGTTTTACTAGTGTTTAAGAGCAGTTGGAGGCCACGGAAGGAGTGTTGTATGGCATTGAAGCTCGTTTGGAGGTGGCCAGATGTATACAGAATGGTGTCGCCTGCATGGAGGTGGATCAAAGAGTAACCCGCAGCATGAGCGACATCATTGATGTATACAGAGAAAAGAGTCGGACCAAGAATTTAATCGGTGGTGACAGTGTTTCCTAGCCTCAGTGCAGTGGGCAGCTGGGAGGAAGTGCTCTTATTCTCTGATCGTTTGATTGGATGGACAAGATGATAGTTCATACTGCAAGAGCTCTGATAGGTTGAAGGACGTCCTCCGGGAGTCGTCATCATAATGACTGAGTAAGTCTATGGAAGGGGGTGAGAACCATGCGCCTCTTAGGTTTTGTGTCAATGTATCCATAAGACAGAAAATAGCTGTGCTGCGGCTACAACATGGTGCTACCGTAGAGGGTGCATTTGAGGCTATTGTAGACCATTCTGAAACAGCGTGTTTTAATCACTTATTTTGTGACGTGAATATATTTAGTATAGTTGTATATAAAAAGGATCAAATGTTTCACCATTTTTATTTTCTGAAATTCACTCTGAGGAGTCTCAACTGACTCAGCCTGATCAGTATTGTGATTGTGTGCGGAAACAGAGAAAGAGTAGATCTAGCTGGTCCACACTTAGCCCACAGAGACCCGTGAGCTTCCCTACAGGATCCCTATGAACACGCCCAGATACCACTTCCTCATCTTCAAACACTCCCACCAGGGCCGGCAACAGGAGACTCTATGTCACGCATCACACACACCAAACATCACACAACTGAAAGGTTGTAGAATCTCTCATCATCTTTCTCTCTTTCTGTCTCTCTCTCTGTGTTCATCTATTCCATGCCAGGGTACAGCTGTAGCATTAAAAAGCGGATGTTGTACTCCAGCCTAAGAACCGCCACTGAATGAGGTGGAGAGAGACTAGTGTCTAGAGATCGCCAAAAATGTTCAGCAATTACACGCTCTCCATCTTACCCTTACTCTTTATTTTACATTATAATATCCCAGTTAAGTGACTGCATGTATACTAATCTTGTTTTTCAACAGTGTTCTCTCTTTCTCCTGCCATTTTTGTACTTTCTCTCTCCTTCTGTGCGTGTGTGTGTATGCGTGCATGCATACAGATGGAGATTGACGGTGGGGACGGGCTGGCGGAGGAGTTTCTGTATGACGAGGTCCATCCCATTGAACACACTCTGAAGCAGGCGTTTGCCACGTGGACCAGGAGGGAAGAGGGGCAACAAGCGCCTCATCAAGGGTTCTGGAGAGAACAGAGAACAGTGCTAGAGAGTGACAGGAACAGAAACACATACAAACCTCCATGTATAACCAATCCTCTTTTTACTCAACTTTTTCGTCCCTTGTGAACCTGATAGTGCCATGGCGGCGAGAAGATGTTTTGGGGTGGGGGGTGCTGAAATTTCTCCCTGCTCTGCTGAAGAGTATTTTGCTCTGCTAATACAGGAGTAATAAAGGCCTTATGCTCTAAATTGGATTCATCAGGCTCAGCACCTTACCTTCCTGCGGCTATGGATAGTGCTTGTTTGAAGATAAACAAAGTCTCAAGACCTATTTATGTCATGCAACATAACTTGTGTATGTTCCCTTTTTCCACTCACTCCATTGTTTCACCACCTGTGACCTGTCCCCCATTCTAAAATAGGCACACCTTCTTATTGCCTATCCCCAAAAAGGCCAGTCAGATGAAGGTTTGATCAAAAACAGGTTGTAGTATTTTAGAATGCTCATTATTTGACATTATCTCACAATAAAATATATTTAGTGTGTATTTAATTTGTCTTCTGTTTTTACTAAAATACAATAGTGCATGCGGCATGTGTGTTTGTACATGCCACAGTGATAATCTGATTGAGGTTAAATGATATCTGAGAAATATTTTTAGGAAAGGCCTCTACCTGGAAAAGAACTCTAGTCTCTAGTCTACCCGATAGGCTTGCATATCTCAGCTTGTTTGTCCTGTAAAATAAAGATAGTAGCCTATATCTTAAAAAAGCTAAATTGGAGACGTATTTGTTTCTAAACACATTTAAACCTCTTATATGCTTACAAACAGTATTCACAAAGTTAAAGAAGCAACAGCAGCAACAGGGTTCCCCAACTGGCAGACCGAATTTGGCCCATGGGGGATTTTATTTGGCCCCCAAAATTTTCTGGATGTAAAAGACTGTAAGAACACCAGCAAATCAGCTCCAAGTGATTTTAATCTGTTCCAAAGTATTCCCATGCATAATAGAGAGATACAGTACACATTGAGTGTACAAAACATTAGGAACACCTTCAAGGTGTGTCAAGCGTTCCACAGAGTCCCGTGTTGACTCCAATTCTTCCCACAGTTGTGTTAAGTTGGCTGGATGTCCTCCTTTGGTTGGTGGATCATTCTTGATACACACGGGAAACTGTTGAGTGTGAAAAACCCAGCAGCATTGCAGTTCTTGACGCACTCAAAATGGTGCGCCTGGCCCCTACTAACAAACCCCGTTCAGTTTTGTACACGCCGTGTAATGTATGTGGTCATATAGAAATGTCAGAAAGGTTTGAAATTATTATGTTTTAGTCAAATATAATATATATGTTTGGGCTTCTTGCGGTCAGTTTGCAGTCTACAAATTATTTGTAATTAAGTTCTCAGCCCGCTGACGATCGCTCAAGAAAAAAATATTGGTGATGCAGTGGAGACCCGTCATTCAGCCCCAGTTTAGCTCAAGAAAATATATGTACAGTGCATTCAGAAAGTATTCAGACCCATTGATTTTATCCACATTTTGTTACCTTACAGCCTTATTCTAAAATGGATGAAATAAATAAAAATCCTCTTCAATCTACACACAATACCCCATAATGACAAAGGGAAAACATTTTTTTTTTTAAATGTTTGCAAATGTATAAAAAATAAAAACATAAATATGTTATTTACATAAGTATTCAGACCCTTTGCTATGAAACTCGAAATTGAGCTCAGGGGCATCCTGTTTCTATTGATCATCCTTGAGATGTTTCTACAACTTAATTGGAGTCTGCCTGTGATAAATTCAATTGATTGGACATGATTTGGAAAGGCACACACCTGTCTATATAAGTTCCAACATTTGACTGTGCATGTCAGAGCAAAAACCAAGCCGTGAGGTCCATATAGTTCTGAGACAGGATTGTGTCAAGGCAAAGATCTGAGGAAGGGTACCAAAAATATTCTGCAGCATTGAAGGTCCCCAAGAACACAGTGGCCTCCATCATTCTTAAATGGAAGAAGTTTGGAACCACCAAGACTCTTCCTAGAGCTGGCCACACGGTCAAACTGAGCAATCGGGGGAGAAGGGAGGTGACAAAGAACCCGATGATCACTCTGACAGAGGTCCAAAGTTCCTATGTGGAGATGAGAGAAACTTCTAGAAGGACAAGCATCTCTGCAGCACTCCACCAATCAGGCTTTTATGGTAGAGTGGCCAGAAGGAAGACACTCCTCAGTAAAAGGTATAGCACAGCCTGCTTGGAGTTTGCCAAAAGGCACATAAAGACTCTCAGAACATGAGAAACAAGATTCTCTAGCCTGACGAAACCAAGATTGAACTCTTTGGCCTGAATGCCAAGCGTCACGTCTGGAGGAAACCTGGCATCATCCCTACATTGAAGCATGGTGGTGGCCGTATCATGCTGTGGAGATGTTTCTCAGTGGTAGGCACGGGCAGACAAGTCAAGATAGAGGGAAAGATGAACGGTGCAAAGTACAGAGAGATCCTTGATGAAAACCTGCTCCAGAGCACTCAGGACCTCAGACTGGGGCAAAGGTTCCCCTTCCAACAGGACAACGAACCTAAGCACACTGCCAAGACAACTCAGGAGTGGCTTCGGGACAAGTCTCTGAATGTCCTTGAGTGGCCCAGCTAGAGCCCGGACATGAAGCCGATCGAACTTCTCTAGAGAGACCTGAAAATAGCTGTGCAGTGATGCTGCCCATCCAACCTGACAGAGCTTGATCGCTGCCAAAGGTGCTTCAACAAAGTACTGAGTAAAGGCTCTGAATACTTATGTAAATGTGATATTTCAGTTGTTCTTTTTTAATGCATTTGCAAAAAGGTATAAAAAACAGTTTTTCTTTGACATTATGGGCTATTGTGTGGATTGATGAGGGGAAAAAACGATTTAATCAATTATAGAATATGGCTGTAACGTAAGAAAATGTGGAAAAAATCTATAGGTCTGAATACATTTCGAATGCACTGTATGCCCCCTTTATTTATCCTTTGGTTCTGACTACAGGGAGAATACTGTAAGAACGGCCCATGTTCTGAATGCTGTCACTGTACATTTTAAAAGCGCTGAACAAATAGTTATATTGACTACCTCCGTCCTAGCTCGCTCATTAATGTCTTAATCGAAATTACGGATTGCCTCTCGTCCGCTCGTCGTCCCCTTATGCCATAGTTTGTCAGTAGAAACCACATTTGTTAAGCATATCAGGTATATTTTTTAAAAGGCAGTAAATGAGGCTGAATTAACTGTTTTGCTGCCAGACAAGGCTCTGCTGATAGCCAGGTGTAGCAGTGGTAAGGATTCACTCCATGGTGCTGAAAAGGAAGCTCTGCTGTTGGGACAGCTTTATGTAGGCCCTAACAGTTTGTGGGCACCGTTTGTCACCATTATAGTGAAATTAATGTATTGTTTGGTGTCGTGTAGTGGCTTTGCTGGCACTGAGTTGATGATCCCTGCTATAGAACATTAGGGGGCGGAGCATTATAAAGGGGCGGCCCAGTCAGTGGCTAAAGTCAATTTGAGTCAGCTTTTCTGGAAAGTCCTCTACTTGGAAGTCATCAGCTGCGCATTACTTGTGAAGCCAGCTGGACCGCTTCCATAGATCTGTCGCGCAGCAGAGAAGTAAACCGAGCACGTATGGAGCCAATCGAAACGCAGCGCAGCTCATAAGCGCAGTTCCGAGAAACCGAGTGGGCAAAATTGGCCCCTGCCACCGCCGCGGCTGAAATACAAAGCTATTCTTAGAATTAGATTCCTAGAACTTCCGTCAACCCGCAAAACTGAATTTACAAGAGAGGCGTTTTCTCACCGTCTTTCTGTAGAATAAAACATAGAACAGTTGTGTCTGGCGAGTGGATCACTGCGTTGGATCTAGCCTATCTATCTCTGCCAAGGTTGACACTGACACATTTCCTTATCACCATAAGAAGTTCTGATTTTCTATTTTTGGCAAAATATCAGAATAGTCTGTTGAGATGAGACATTTTTTTTGTCGGATTATTGGCGCCATGACAGCATGAACTCAGCGACTGTTCCTACAAATTAAGAATCACTGGATCTGTTAAATAGTTATATAGCCTATCACATTTTTTTCAACTGGATTCAATTTCATTATGATTGTGTGTTCAAAGGTAAGTAAAATGTATTGTTGGAACAATTATTAGGCTAGGTAATAATGTTTTCTTCTCCCTATATGCTCCTTTTAATTTCACACTTTGACTGTGCTGAGAAAATGTAGCTTCAGTTTTGACATCAAAATTCAGTATTAGCAGAGATCGTATTCGTTGTATCAGACGGAGTGTAACAAAGCCAGGATAATTATTAAAGGTTTTATGATATATATGATTTTATATTCGAAGATGGAATTAGGCCTTTATTCTCAAAAATGTCGGCACATTATGGCTGTAGTTTTAGCTGAAACTTTGAATGTTAATGGACCTTTTATCCAGAATGGAAGTGATTGCAGGTCAAGAATTCGGATTTGACCTTGTGACCTACATCGCCTTATATATCTCATGCTAGTAAACACATTTTGCCATGAGGCAATGAGGGATTCTTGAAAGACGGGACAATGTAATTTTTTGATTGTTTAATTCTAACATTAGATTAATTAAAATATGTAATAGAAATCTCCAAACATGTTTTGTTTTGTTTTATAACACTATTTAATGCTCCAGGGCAAATTCTGTTAGTATTTCGGCATGTTTTTTCCCCCCCAGATTTAGAACATAAAACAAAATGCATGAAGCAAACATTACCCCACAGGTTTAGCACAATAAATACTTAAATTCTTTAAGCATATGTTGCAGAAAAGTGAAACAAATATTTCTTTCAGAATATATATAAAGAAATATTGACTCCATCAGTAACAAAGTTGACAAGCCACTGATGGAGTTGATGACAGATACTCAAAACATACATGATTTTGCTTGTAAATGTAAAAGTTCACTACAAACATTTGTAAAATATGGAAAATTATTAATTTGAAAATCCCCAATTAAAACCATTCTATCAGCTCTTTCAACAAAAATCTGATGGAAATTAATTTTTTCTTCTTTATTCAAGTGGTATACTGGACAATTTAGAGTTGTGACCATGGCGATTCTAATATTATTTGTTTAAATCTATCAAAAGTAGAGAACTTTACATGAGTGCTTTTGTTGCACTACATGTAATGAGGACATACCTAAGGGGTCCTTATGGTATAGCTGACCCTGCTCATTCCTGGTTTAGGATTTTAGACAAATCTGACAGAGTTGACCAAATCTCTGGACATCTTTTAGGAATCACAGTTTTGGGAGAAATATTCTTTAAAGTCACAGAGGACTATTGAAAAAAACTACATATGATCGTTTTCAGTTATTAATATCCATTATAGGCAGTTTTTACCATTTTAAACACTTTTTGCATAGTTTGAAAATGGGATTCTTTGCTCCGGAGTAGAGCACTTCCAGGCATAGTCAACATAAATAATATGGAAACTATTTGGAAAATTCCAAAAACATATCTTTTCCTTTATAATATTCCCCATAAATGTACATTTTATGCTCAAATAATGCAACAAAATATTTTTTTCTCAACAATAGAAATAAGGTTTCCCTGCCAGACAAGGAGTGTCCCAACTTTCAAGAATCTCTGAGCTAATTTCCTGCTATTCTATGTATTTTGCCATGAGGCTGAGAGAAAATGGTTTAGTGTTAAAGCTAATTTCCTGTAATTCTAAACATATCTTTCTTATGAGGTGTCCATATGCTATCTGGCTGGCCAGACCTCCAGGGGAGGGGGATGTCTGACAACTATTTTTCTATGCTCTGCTGACGAGTATTTTACTCCACTCACACAGGTGGAAAAGGCCTAGTGTACTAACTTTGTCAACTAATATTTTTATTTAGATATATCATAGGGTGTTGCAGCACCCAGCTCCCGTGCTTCCCCCGGCTATGATGGTTGATAGTGAAAGTCATGGTTGATACTAAAAGTAGGAAATAATCTTCATTAGGCTACAAATTCCTGACACATTTACATACATAACATTCGCCACATTTTATCTAAATGGCAGCATCAGTGCCTTCGTGCACCCTGTCTGACCGTTTAACAAAGTGCCTCCTATGGGTTCATATCAGTGGAGGCTGCTGAGGGAGGACGGCTCATAATAATGGCTGGAACGGAGCGAATGAAATGGCATCAAACACATAGAAACCATATGTTTGATGTATTTGATACTATTCCACTGATTCCGGTCAAGACATTACCATGAGCCCGTCCTCCCCAATTAAGGTGCCACCAATCTCCTGTGGTTCATATATCCCCATTTGCCAAGTCTTGAAAGACTGTTTTTGTAGTCTGATATTCACTCATTTTCATCAGTCATGATTTTCTCTGGGTGTCCGGCAGCTCATGCTTTTTATTTCCCTAAACATCAAACACAAAGCAAGCTACATGAGCAATCTCACCCCCTCCCAGCACTTATCTTATTTGCCAACATTGTGGAGTGGAAATCACAACCATTTTGCCACGCCTATGACATATGTGTCTGTCTCCATAGTAACTACTGTGTTATAGCCTATCCAATCCATGCACTAAATGGACAATCCTTTCCTCACCTCAGGGCTCTGTTGCCAGGGCCACCTTCGGATATGATTGCCAGGACGATGAGCAGCATGCAGCAGGATCATGGTGAGAGAGGAGGGTCATGTCAGAATCCAGCGGCCCCTCTCTACGACTCTACAGAGGACCTCTGCTGCATAACCACCACCTTCCAGTACCTGCAGAACTCAGGTACGCCTACTAAATCAAATCAAATCAAATTTTATTGGTCACATACACGTGTTTAGCAGATGTTATTGCGGGTGTAGCAAAATGCTTGTGTTTCTAGCTCCGACAGTGCAGTAATATCTAACAAGTAATATCTAACAATTTCACAACATATTCCCAATACACAAATCTAAGTAGAATAATGTAATTAAGAATTTATAAATATATGGATGAGCAATGTCAGAGCGGCATAGACTAAGATACAGTAGAATAGTATAGAATACAGTATATGCATATGAGATGAGTAATGCAAGATATGAACACATTACTAAAGTGAGTAGTGTTCCGTTTCTTAAAGTGGCCAGGGATTTCTAGTCTATGTATATAGGCAGCAGCCTCTATGTGCTAGTGATGGCTATTTAACCGTCTGATGGCCTTGAGATAGAAGCTGTTTTTCAGTCTCTTAACACACCGCTTTTAATCCATGCCCCCCCCGCCCTCATTGTGTGTGATGTCCGTGTGTGTGTGTGTGTCAGTGTTAAAGTCTATGTAGATGCTGTAAGATGATTTACAACACAGTAGTCATGTGTAGTAACGTGTGGGGTCTGTTTCTGGCTCCAGGTTGGTACTGGGGGTCTATTTCAGCCAGTGAGGCTCGAGACGCTCTCCTGAAGATGTCAGCGGGAACCTTCCTGGTACGCGATAGCAGCCACCCCCTCTACATGCTGACCCTGTCAGTGAAGACGGCCTTTGGCCCCACCAATGTGCGCATAGAGTACATCGGGGGTCGCTTCCGGCTGGACTCCAGCTCTGCAGGTCCCCCTCACTTGCTGTCCTTCCCTGATGTCTGCAGCCTTGTACAGCATTACGTGGAGGACCCTCCTCAACCTAAAGCCAAACCCAGGCCGCCCCAGCCCGCAGCGAAGGGCAATGCAGTACTGCTCAAGTTGCTGCGTCCCCTACCCCGGGCCTTCCCCTCCCTCCAGCACCTTACCCGCCTCACCATCAACCACCACACTGACTGTCCGGACCAGCTGCCCCTGCCATGCCCACTAGTGCGCTACCTTCAGGACTACCCCTTCCAGGTATGACGTATGATGGTCATCTGGCAACCATCCCAGCCCAAGGAAGGGCACACAGTAGCACTAGCGACCTCCCAGTGAGGGCCAGAGGTTATTACCTTTTGCTTATAGGGTTAGAAATGGCCTCAGCTCAGCCGGACAGTGGCACCATGGGAAGCAAAGTGCAGTGTTGTCTGGGAAGAGTAGAACTATACACGTCTCACTGGGCCTCGGGTTTCTCATACAGACACACATGAACCAGACTCTTAAAATGACATTTTTACAAACATTTATACTGTTTACTTGAATATTTTGTCAAGGATTTTATAAGAATGACATTATATGGATTATTTGTCAATTCATGCAAATAAATATATTTTATAGTTAAAAAAATGTAATAAAAGATGTCTCTTGTTCATCTTGTCTAACCCATGGTCTATTCTAAACCATCACTAACAGACGTATAGAAGGTAGCAGTAACCTGGAAAAGGGAGTAATTACTCTACCAGGAATTATAGAGTGTAATAATAAAACCAACACCTTGCTGCAGTACGCTCTATTATCTTTCACAGATAGAAGGATGCTGATGAAATTGAAACAACAGGTTTCATAAAACACTCACATGGCAAAATTATTAGCATTGAGTGATTTGCTGGGAGCATTTCCACGGACACATTATGCCTGAGGTGTTTTCCGTGAAGTGGATTTAAGCAATGCTTAGAACATCTCTTATCAGGATTAGAGCCAGAGCCATGGTTATTTATACACCAACAGTGGATGGGGTGTACTCACACACATACAAACAGAAGCGCATACAAACACACACACACATGCGCACATGAACAGGAACCTGCGCACACACACACACACACACACACACACACACACACACACACACACACACACACACACACACACACACACACACACACACACACACACAGCATTGTGAAGCATTAGAGACAGGCTGACTATTTTGTCAACTTTACTTGCCGCGTAAATCCAGTTATCAAGTCGGGAAATTTGAGTTTCATAGTTCCGACTACTAGATCATGAATCCTGCATAAGTCTATTTTAAGTCTATCTAACAGAAATATTGCAGTCTAGACAATGGGGCACGGGCACCCTGGCGTAGGTTCTGAACTGTGTGGTTTCAGTCCGTTTCTACAGAGGGAGGAAACCCTGACTGTACCTAATAATTTCTGTCCGACTCTTTCCCATCAAAGCTTTTTCTACCACCCACCCTCCTCCCTCTTCCTCGTTGGTCTGTTTCACCTATGTAAAGCTAGCCACAATTAGGCTTAGCCACAATAGTGGAATATGCGGTTCGCCTTCAAAATAAAAATCGCTAATTGAAAGTAATACAAATGGATACAAATAATGGAATCATGCCATATTTGGGCTAGATGAGGCAAAACAAAAAAAAGTTGAATTAAATTCAACAAAAAAACAGGAATTAGTTCATTTGACAAAAAAGTACAAATCAGTTGAAATCGCACTGTGGATGTATTCCACTTCAGAATTGGGGGCATAGTTACATTTCACTGTACAGACTTACCTATATGGTATCAGTCTACTCAGTGACACCCACAGAACACAACTGTGAAGAGTTTATTAAACCAATATTAGTTTCAAAGCTCATATTGCGGGACTCTGAAACCACTGTGAAATGAGCCACGTTAATCTTACCAGTCAACCTACTATGTGTATTGCACTTTACAGCCTTGCCTATGGATTGTGGATCACTGAAATGTGGTATCAGTCTACTCAGTGACAGTACAGTGCCAAATGAAAGTCTAATATGCATAGTAGGTTGACTAGTAAGCTTAATGTGGCTGACTGGGGAGGTGATTTCCCACAGGCTGTACAATCCTGGCCAAATGTTTTGAGAATGCCACAAATATTAATTTCCACAAAGTTTGGTGCTTCAGTGTCTTTAGATATTTTTGTCAGATGTTACTATGGAATACTGAAGTATAATTACAAACATTTCACAAGTGTCAATGGCTTTTATTGACAATTACATGAAGTTGATGCAAAGAGTCAATATTTGCTGTGTTGACCCTTCTTTTTCAAGACCTCTGCAATCCGCCCTGGCATGCTGTCAATTAACTTATGGGCCACATCCTGACTGATGGCAGCCCATTCTTGCATAATCAATGCTTGGAGTTTGTCAGAATGTGTGGGTTTTTGTTTGTCCACCCGCCTCTTGAGGATTGACCACAAATTCTCAATGGGATTAAGGTCTGGGGAGTTTCCTGGCTATGGACCCAAAATATCGATGTTTTAGTTATATTACCGAGACACTTAGTTATCACTTTTGCCTCATGGCAAGGTGCTCCATCGTGCTGGAAAATACATTGTTCATCACCAAACTGTTCCTGGATGGTTGGGAGAAGTTGCTCTCGGAGGATGTGTTGGTACCATTCTTTATTCATGGTTGTGTTCTTAGGCAAAACTGTGAGTGAGCTCCCACTCCCTCAGGATGCTTTACTGCATGACACAGGACTGATGGTAGCGCTCACCTTGTCTTCTCCAGACAAGCTTTTTTCCGGATGTCCCAAACAATCGGAAAGGGGATTCATCAGAGAAGATCCCCAGTCCTGAGCAATCCAATCCCTGTACCTTTTTCAGAATGTCTGTCCCTGATGTTTTTCCTGGAGAGAAGTGGCTTCTATGCTGCCCTTCTTGACACCAGGCCATCCTCCAAAAGTATTCGCCTCACTGTGCGTGCAGATGCACTCACACCTGCCTGCTGCCACTCCTGAGCAAGCTCTGTACTGGTGGTGCCCTGATCCCTCAGCTGAATCAACTTTAGGAGACGGTCCTGGTGCTTGCTGGACTTTCTTGGGCACCCTGAAGCCTTCTTCACAACAATTGAACTGCTCTCCTTGAAGTTCTTGATGATCCGATAAATGGTTGATTTAGGTGTAATCTTACTGGCAGCAATATCCTTGCCTGTGAAGCCCTTTTTGTGCAAAGCAATGATGATGGCACATGTTTCCTTGCAGGTAACCATGATTGACAGAGGAAGAACAATGATTCCAAGCACCACCCTCCTTTTGAAGCTTCCAGTCTGTTATTCAAACTCAATCAGCATGACAGAGTGATCTCCAGCCTTGTCCTCGTCAACACTCACACCTGTGTTAATGAGAGAATCACTGACATGGTGTCAGCTGGTCCTTTTGTGGCAGGGCTGAAATGCAGTGGAAAAGTTTTTTTGTGATTCAGTTCATTTGCATGGCAAAGAGGGACTTTGCAATTAATTGCAATTCATCTGATAACTCTTCATAACATTCTGGAGTATATGCAAATAGCCATCATACAAACTGAGGCAGCAGACTTTGTGAAAATTGATATTTGTGTCATTCTCAACTTTTGGCCACGACTGTACATTGCAATATGAATGTTCAATGCTTACATGTGCTGAATAGTGAGGTGAAAGTCCCACAAGTGCTACAACGCTAATATTTGTAAAAACTCTTCACAGTTGTGTTTTTGTGGGTGTCATTGAGTGGGCTGATACCCCATTTCATGAACCCAAGATCCATACGTAAGGCTGTTTAGTAAAATGTAAGTATGCCCCCAATGCAATTCGGAAGTCTAATACATCCACAGTGTGATTTCAACTCATTTGTTGTTATTGTTGTCAAATCAACTATTGTCTTTTGTTGAATTTATATAACATTCCAAACTTGTTTAGCATGATCTAGTCCAAATATGGCATGATTCCAATATTTGTATCACTTCCAATTAGGGACTTTTATTTTAAAGGCAACCTGCAAATTCCACTATTGTGGCGAATCCTTATTGTGGCTAGCTTCACATAGGTGTCTGTTTCAGTGCGCCCCCTCAAATAAGGTTGGGACAGAGCTAGCAAGTCAAGAGTGAGGCCGATACATTATCCAGAAAACAACAATCTAGCTACATATTGGTCAGGTAAGGCTAATTATCTAACCAACATAACTCATAAACCAATATTGCAGTAATATAACCTCATTAAAAGCTAGCTAGTTAATCCGGTATCGCTATCTACATTTATTTTCCTCTAGCTGCAATATTGCCAGCTAGCAAGTTAGCCACCCCATCACTTCCTCCTCTAATGGCTTGCTAGCTTAACGTTACCAAACCAGTTATTTTTGATTACCTGATTCAAATAGTTAGTTCTGTTGTTTACGTGGTATTCGTGCCCTGTAATATCAGATATGGACCGCAGAAATTATTCATTACACATGTTGACCAGCTAGCTATACCTATTTAACGTTAGTAACTTTAATTTTGTATTGTGCTAGTTTAGCTAACTATCTAGCTGTTAGCCAAGTTAGCTAGCTGGGTACGTTAACAACCATTTGTTGGTTGTCTAGCTGAATTCATCATCATATTGTGGCCAATCAAACTAACGTTAGTTAACTTCTTAAAAATGGTTTACTTGTCAGGGGGTAGATAGCTAGCTACTAACGTTACGTTAAAATAAGATAATGAGTTGACGATTATCAGCCCACTCCGTTACTTTAGCTGTGTTAGCTAGCTAATGTTGTTCTGATTGTGCATATTTGCATGACAATCGAGACATCTTTGGCTTGGTTTCAGGGTTCACAAATCCTGCAGGAGTTTTCCCGATGATATGAATTAATCAATTATTTTAAAAATGCATCTTATTTTGAAGTGAGAGAGTTAGGCTTAACAATTTGAAGGACAGTTCCACCATTTGCTACATCTATCAACAAATCCTAATTATTAACTGCAGGGCTCTCAAACCCTGTTCCTGGAGATCTACTGTCCTGTAGGTGTTCACTCCAACACTAATCTAGCGCACCTGATTCTAATTAGCTGGTTGATAAGATGAACCGGGTTAGTTACAACTGGGGTTGGGGCAAAAACCTACAGGAGGTTAGCTCTCCAGGAACACGGTTGGAGACCCCTGAACTATGTAATATGTGGCCCATGCAGGACTTAACATCTGTTGTCAGTACCATCCATGTTCCAACTCTTTGTGACATGCAATGTATTTATGCCCGTCTCTCAATGTTCTCTATCATTTGTCCAGTCATGGCAGCCATCCGAAAGAAGCTGGTCATAGTGGGAGATGGCGCATGTGGGAAGACGTGTCTGCTCATCGTCTTCAGTAAAGACCAGTTCCCCGAGGTCTACGTGCCCACTGTCTTCGAGAACTATGTCGCTGACATTGAGGTCGACAGCAAACAGGTGAAAAAAGTCTCCTCCCTTTGTTTTTTCAACCTGTAGGACAATGAGTTAAAGTCTGCCAACACTGCCATTGCCTCCTCCCAATTTGCATCCTTCCTCGAGGCATACATTGCCAATAGTGGCAGACAGTGTTGGCAGATAATCATTTGATTTCTCAATGCAGGATGTTGCCCTGCTGTGTATTGATGTCCTATTGCTGACTCCATCAATAATGACATTTTAGGTTGGCCATTCGGCATCATGCCTTTTCAAGTAGGTCACGTACACTGTATCAGCTGTGACTGGGAAGTTGGGCACAGTTGGCTGATGTCTCTTGAAATCCTATGGCAGGTTGAGTTGGCACTATGGGATACAGCAGGCCAGGAGGACTATGATAGGCTCCGCCCCCTATCTTACCCAGATACAGATGTCATCCTCATGTGCTTCTCCATCGATAGCCCTGACAGTTTGGGTGAGTATTTAATGCCGCAACACGCAGACACCAACACATACATCTGTGTAGATACAGTTGAAGTCGGAAGTTTACATACACCTTAGCCAAATACATTTAAACTCAGTTTTTCACAATTCCTCAACTTTAATACTAGTAAAAATTACCTGTCTTAGGTCAGTTAGGATCACCACTTTATTTTAAGAATATGAAATGTCAGAATAATAGAGAAAATTATTTATTTCATAACATTCCCAGTGGGTCAGAAGTTTACATACACTCAATTAGTATTTGGTAGCATTGCCTTTAAATTGTTTAACTTGGGTCAAATGTTTCGGATAGCCTTCCACAAGCTTCCCACAATAAGTTTGGTGAATTTTGGCCCATTCCTCCTGACAGAGCTGGTGTATCTGAGTCAGGTTTGTAGGCCTCCTTGCTCACACACACTTTTTCAGGTCTGTCCACAAATGTTCTATAGGATTGAGGTCAGGGCTTTGTGATGGCCACTCCAATACCTTGACTTTGTTGTCCTTAAGACATTTTGCCACAACTTTGGAAGTATGCTTGGGGTCATTGTCTATTTGGAAGACCCATTTGCGACCAAGCTTTAACTTCCTGATTGATGTCTTGAGATGTTGCTTCAATATATTCACCTAATTTTCCTCCCTCATGATGCCATCTATTTTGTGAAGTGCACCAGACCCTCCTGCAGCAAAGCACCCCTTCAACATGATGCTTCCACCCCTGTGCTTCAGGGTTGGGAGGGTGTTCTTCGGCTTGCAAGCCTCCCCCTTTTTCCTCCAAACATAACGATGGTCGTCATGGCCAAACGGTTCTATTTTTGTTTCATCAGACCAGAGGACATTTCTCCAAAAAAGTACGATCTTTGTCCCGATGTGCAGTTGCAAACCGTAGTCTGGCTTTTTTAATGGAGGTTTTGGAGCAGTGGCTTCTTCCTTGTTGAACGGCCTTTTAGGTTATGTCGATATAGGACTCGTTTTACTGTGGATATAGATACTTTTGTACCTGTTTCCTCCAGCATCCTCACAAGGTCCTTTTGCTGCTGTTCTGGGATCGATTTGCATTTTATCGCACCAAAAGTACATTCATCTCTAGAAGACAGAACGCATCTCCTTCCTGACGGGTATGACGGGTGCTTGGTCCCATGGTGTTTATACTTGCGTACTATTGTTTGTACAGATGAACGTGGTACCTTCAGGCATTTGGAAATAGCTCCCAAGGATGAACCAGACTTGTGGAGGTCTCCTATTTTTTTCCTGAGGTCTTGGCTGATTTCTTTTGATATTCCCGTGATATCAAGCAAAGAGGCACTGAGTTTGAAGGTAGGCCTTGACATGAATCCACACCTCCAATTGACTCAAATTATGTCAATTAGCCTATCAGAAGCATCTAAAGCCATGACATAATTTTCTGGAATTTTCCAAGCTGTTTGAAGGCAGTCAATTTAGTGTATGTAAACTTCTGACCCACTGGAATTGTGATAGTGAAATAATCCGCCTGTAAACAATTGTTGGAAAAATTACTTGTCGTGCGCAAAGTAGATGTCCTAACCGACTTGCCAAAGCTATAGTTTGTTAACAAGAAATTTGTGGAGTGGTTGAAAAAAAAGTTTTAATGACTCCAACCTAAGTGTGTTAACTTCCGACTTCAACTGTATATACACATGCGTACAGATTCTGTTTTGTGACACGGGCCCTTGTTTTGGTGACAGAGCTTTGACAGAATTGGAAGGCACACTTACACACACAATAAGAGGAATTGTACCTGGACAGCCTTGATTAGTATTCTCTTGATTTCTGCCCTTCTCTCCTGTGTAGAAAACATCCCAGAGAAATGGACTCCAGAGGTCAAACACTTCTGCCCTAACGTTCCCATCATCCTAGTGGGCAACAAAAAGGACTTGCGTAACGACGAGCACACCCGCAGAGAGCTAGCCAAGATGAAGCAGGTACAGTCAGTCACACACACGCTACAGGCTTAAATTCAAATCCGGTCCGACCTATCCCGAGCCCGAAAAAAAGCCTGACTTCTAGAAAACAGTTGCGCCTTTACCCAGACCATGTTGTCATTGTGCATAGCAGCAGAATTTCACCTGTAGGTTATATTGACTGTTGAGAAGAAATCTAAGAAAAGTGAGAAGACGAAAACTCACCTTAGTTGTGTAGGGCAGGGATCATCAAATAGATTCCGCTGCAAGCCTATCTTTTCTTGAGCGGATGGTCAGGGGGCCGGAACATAATTTGTAGACTAAACTGACTGCAAAAATACCAAAAATATATATTTGACTAAAGCATCATTTCAAACCTTGCTTGAATTTGTATACAATCACAAGTATGTCGACACCCCTTTAAATTAGTGGATTTGATAATTTGTCACACCTGTTGCATACAATTGAGCACACAGGCATGCAATCTCCATAAACAAACATTGGCAGTAGAATGGCCTTACTGAAGAGCTCCGTGACTTTCAACATGGCACTGTCATGGGATGCCACCTTTCCAACAAGTCAGTTTGTCAAATTTCTGCCCTGCTAGAGCTGCCCCGTTCAACTGTAAGTGCTGTTACTGTGAAGTGGAATTGTTTAAGAGCAACAACGGCTCAGCTGTGAAGTGGTAGGCCACAAGCGCACAGAACGGCAACACCGTTTGCTGACGCACATAAAAGTCTGCTGTCCTCAGTTGCAACACTAACTACCGAGTTAAACTGCCTCTGGAAGCATCGTCAGCAAAAGAACTGTTAGTTGTGAGCTAAATGAAATGGGTTTCCATGGCCGAGCAGCCGAACACAAGCCTAAGATCACCAATGCGCAATGCCAAGCGTCGGCTGGAGTGATGCGAAGCTTGTTGCCATTGGACTCTGGAGCAGTGGAAACTGATTCTCTGAAGTGACGAATCACGCTTCATTATCTGGCAGTCCGACGGACGAATCTAGGTTTGGTGGATGCCAGGAGAACGCTACCTGCCCGAATGCATACTGCCAAATAAAGTTTTGATGGAGGAGGAATAATGGTCTAGGGCTGTTTTTCATGGCTCAGGCTAGGCGCCTTAGTTCCAGTGAAGGGAAATTGTAACGCTACAGCATACGATTACATTTTAGACTATTCTGTGCTTCCGGCTTAGCGGCAATTTTGGGGAAGGCCCTTTCCTGTTTCGCATTACAATGCCCTGTGCACAAAGCAAGGTCCATACAGAGCCCTGACCTCAACCTCATCGAACACCTTTGGGATGAATTGAAAAGCAGACTGTTTGAAGCTGGTGTACAAAGCCGAAAGTAAGAAGCAAAAATGAAACTTCAGACTGGGAAACATAGAAGTAGCATACACAGAACAGATCTATCGCTTCTTACTCACATTTCTATATGAATTTGGTCAGGTCGCCCAAAAAGTTACATGTAGCTTTAAGTTTAAAATACAAATTAAGGACAAAGTCCTGACTTTTTAGAAAAGTAAATATTTTACTACCTTTTTGTAGTACATTGGGGTCCTGATAATGGAAATAGGAAAATGAACACACACACGCCTAATTCTCCCCCACCCCACAGGAGCCTGTGAAGCCAGAGGAGGGACGTGACATGGCGAACCGGATCAGTGCCTTCGGCTACATGGAGTGCTCTGCAAAGACCAAGGATGGCGTGAGGGAAGTGTTTGAGATGGCCACCAGGGCAGCACTACAGGCAAGGCGGGGGAAGCCGAGAAATAAATGCCTCCTACTGTAAAGGGAGGCGTGAGGGACTCTGCCTCCTACTGGGGGCAAGGGGAACGCCAGAAAATAAGATCTATTCCCCCTCTGTCCCAAAAAAGACTGCTCACCAGTTTTTACTAAAGGTGTAATGCTTTTAATTTGTCTTAAAGTTAGTCATGTTTGTCAGTATTCAATGATGGGGTTATGGAAAAGCTTAGATTGTTTGTTTTTTTTGTACATGAGTGAATCTGCCATATCAACACTTCCTTTGTGAACCTGTACTGCCAATCAACTAAAGTGGTTAGCCAGGGGACCTTTTGTTGTCAAACCTGCCAATTAAGTGCTTGAACCCCGCCCACTGAACTGAGGAATGTCTCCATAGCCAATCAGGGTGGGGTACCCATACACTGACCCAAAGGCTTGATCATTTTCTGTTTATTGTTATGCACATACAGGCATAACATTTTTGAAATAAATGTGCTTCATATAAAGCCCTATATGCATCTATTCATATGCACACACGGAAATGTGGTGTCTATAATAAATACCTCTAAGACTTGACAGTGGAAGTTAATTGGAACAGGATGATAGATAATTAAATTTAAGCTAAATTGAGATACTGTATAGTAGATTGAATATCAGTGAGAGGAAAGTATTGTAGTGAATTGGGGGGGGGGGGGTTGTAGTCTCATCGGGACTCGAACCGAGGTCCAGCAAAGGTTCCGAACCTCTGAGGTCGCTAGGCATTAGGTTAAAGGTACTAAATTACATGCCTGACACCAATGTAGCAAATTCAGGTGGTAGCCCGGATCCAGCTACTCACGGCAACACCTTAACCATTACGCCAAGAGGTCTGAGCATCTTGAAAAATGTGGCTAGGTATTGGTTTTAAGGTCACCACAGTATCATTGTCTGCGTCGCTAGAACAATGAGTTTTGCTTACATTATCTGCCCATACTAAGTTTTCAGCACAGGGTGGACAACTTAAAGCACGTTTTATTTAACATTTTGTAACATACTCATTCATAAGCGGTACTAAGGTGTATACAATCAAATGCCTTACATGCTTAAATATCCCTTCTAAAGTCTTTGGTATTATTGCTAAACTTGTTCAATGATATTGTTTCAATATGTGCAAATGTATTTGTCTTATGTAACAATGTTCTGCACTTTTCTTAGATTGACCACATTATCTAAATTCCTGAGGGGTCTATCATTGAGCTAAGGGACTAGTTGGTCAAGTGAGGTGACAAGACAATGGATCTCAACTGATTGTCCTGCGAGGATTGGAGAGCTGATGACGAGGCTCGTTCAGTTCAAAAAGTTAATCACTGGTGTTTCTTGGCCGGGGCGCGAGAGCGGGCGATGACGACTGGAATCACAGCCATGGCGATCAGCCCCACAGCCACTAGGGGGCGGTAGAAGATCCAGCCAGAGGCAATGGTGAGCAGGGAGAGGGAGCAGGAAATACACAGGGCGAAGAGCTTCAGCCCCACGCTGATCAGCTCTCTAAGAATAGGGACCCAATCCACTGGATAACAACAAAATACACGTTAAGAGACACTGACATGCATACAGAGTAGTTATTTTTACTGGAACGTAACCGCATATCTATATGCTCAATAAAAGTAAAATGAGGTATTGGAGTTAACCAATGCTGTGTGTTACCCAGTGTGTGGATGATGCGGATCATCAGACTAATGCCAAGGAACATGAGTAACCAGCCTCCAGCCCTGAGAGCCCAGGTCAGCATAGCATTGTTATTATGCTCCCTTTCAAACACTTCCTACAAACAAAACCAACAAGCATGTGATCAAGGCAGCATAGAAAAATCCGGAAAAACAAGACATGGATCAGAGTAGGTACATTTCAGTGATGGCTGAATAGAGGATGTCAGAAGTCATCAGGGGGAGAGAAAAAAAATCGCATCCTTCAAAAAAAAAGAAAACCCCACCACCTCACCTCAGCAGTGAGCTCCTCCAGGTAAATTATCTCCAGTGTGTCTCCTGACTTGGTCTTAAAGGGCTTCAGGGTGTCATGACTCTGCATGGCCACAACACTGACCTGTGGGACACCAGGCTCTCAGATCAGTTACAGTACTCCAGTTAGCAATCAGTTGATGACAGGAGTTGTTCCACGGACAGCTCATTTGAAGAGGATTATGGACTTATGTAGTATTTACAGTGACATAAGGGGTACATGGGGGCAGCATTTAGTACACAGTGATTGATGCTAAATAATGACATAACAGAGAGTTGAAAACAACTACTCTCCATCGGGAGATGGAAATTTCAGAAGTTGACCAACCTGAGGTCAGTATAAAGCGCCTGAGCTCTATGTACTCACTGTCTGGGCTGGCCCAGGGTAGGTCCCCTCCCCACTGAGTCCTGCATAGGAGAAGCTCACACGCACGTCTCCCACCTAAACACAACAAATCACCAGAGTTTTAAGGTCACAATAGAATGGATATGACTGGCATGAACCTGTACATACCAGCCTTTATGTGAAAAGTTATAGGTTATGAAGGTGAGTTATTGTGTGAAAAACTGTAGGTTTGTGTTGGTGAGTCTGTAAAAAGCTATACATTTGTGTATGCAAGTCGTTGTGTAAAAAACTATATGTTTGCGTAGTTAGCCATCGTTAGAAAAGCTTTGTTTGAGTGTAAGAGATTGCCTGTCTAAACACAGCCAGCCATTTTCTGATCTTTTGACTATTTTCTGACCAATCAGAACAGCTCTGAAAATATCTGATTTGGCATTTTGACCTATGAGTGGGAAAAGAAGAAAAAAAAAAAAACAGAATTGGGCTGCCTGTTTAAATGCAGCCATTGTGTTGAGAGTGACACTCACCTCTGGTCTGCGGGGGTGTTGGGTGTGGTAGAAGTAGTCCTCATCAACTGTGAGAAAGGAGTCAGAATCAGGGGCGGGGAGACCCTTCAGACTCAATGTCTGGAAGTTCTCAATCTGATCCACCAATCCTCAGGAGAAAATAAAACAAATTAATCAATTAACCAATCAATAAATCATTAAGAATATCACTGGGATACAATTCAAAAAGGTTGTTAGACAAGCAATGGAGCTGTTAGCCTGTGTTCTGTAGATACCTTTGGAGAGCGAGAAAGGTCCAACCTGAACATCAGAAGCCACCACTGTTACACTCTCCACTGCCATGGCACTGTTTAAAAATAAAAATAAAATTCACCAGCATGTCAGGTACAGAGAGGACCAAATACCTCTGTACCAGTTCTTCAACATAATACCTGCTGTAGTTGTGACTGAGAATCAGTGAGATAGAAAGAATGAGACAGAAAAGACAAAATAATTTGAGTACCTCGGGTTGATGTGACCAATCTCTTTATCAAAGTTCCTGCTGTTGATAAGCTCTGCCTTCCACTCTGAATCTGAAGAGTTAGGATAAATTTGAAACGCGAGTCGCTGGCATGGCATGCATGTTGCTACTGAAGTAAGCACTATAGTACTTCACTGTGTGTACCACAGGAGGTTGGTGGCACCTTAATTGGAGAGGACGGGCTCATGGGTAATGGCTGGTTTCCATGTGTTTGATGCCATTCCATGCACTCCGTTCCAGCCATTATTATGAGCCATCCTCCCCTCAGCAGCCTCCACTGGTCTGTACTTACTGTAGTTGTACGTGGTCTCAGTCTTGGACTCTCCATCCTCGTCATAGTCTCTGAGGAATAGTCACTGGCAGGTTACACATTCAAATATACACATCTAACACACGTAGCTGCCAAAACACAACCACAGTATTAATTCTGAATGAGTACGAGCTATGGTTTCCTTTAAAAATTGTCTGTTAAGTAGTGAGTGAACGAAAAAAAAAAAAAACTATAGCATGTGCCTGAAAACCACTCTTTGTCTCTGCTGAACTGTTTACAGGCATACTAATAATTCAATATTAAACTGATTACGGCAATAGGCAGAGTATGGCAGTCATGTAAACACCTTACTCTGCGTCAGGTCATAATTGAAGTAAGCAAATGCTGATTAAAGCACCTGGATTTCTAGCAATCTTTTAAATGATTAGTTAATGTGAACGCCAAGAGTATATTTGATCTGTGCATGTGTTAGCACCAGACTAACGAGCCTCCCGCTCTTTTGCGCAAGTGAAGTGAGTTTCGGAAAATCTGAAAGTACAGTGCATTCAGGAAGTATTCAGACCCCTTGACTTTTTCCACATTTTGATACGTTACAGCCTTGCTCTAAAATTAATTAAATAGTTCCCCCCCTCTCAAATCTACACACAATACCCCATAATGACAAAGCAAAAACAACAGGTTTATAATTTTTAGCAAATGTATTAAAAATGTAAAACCGAAATATCACATTTATCGTGTTCTTGGTCACCTCCCTGACCAAGGCCCTTCTCCCCTGATTGATCAGTTTGGCTGGGTGGCCAGCTCCAGGAATTGTGTTGATGGTTCCAAACTTCTTCCATCTAAGAATGATGGAGGCCACTGTGTTCTTGGGGACCTTAAATGCTGCAGACATGTTTTGGTACCCTTCCCCAGATCTGTGCCTCGACACAATCCTGTCGTCTCAGGGGCTCTACGGACAACTCCTTCGACCTCATGGCTTGATTTTTGCTGACATTCACTGTCAACTGTGGGACCTTACATAGACAGGTGTGTGCCTTTCAAAAATCATATCCAATCAATTGAATTTACCCCAGGTTGTCTCCAATCAAGTTGTAGAAACATCTCAAGGACAATCAATGGAAGCAAGGATGCACTGGAGCTCAATTTTGAGTCATAGCAAAGGGTCTGAAAACATATAAATAAGGTATGTTTATTTTTAAACTTTTGCAAAAAATTCTAAAAACCTGTTTTCACTTTGTCATTATGGGGTATTGTGTGTAGATTGATTAAATAAATGTTCATCAATGTTAGAACAAGGCTGTAACATAACAAGTGGTCTGAACACATATGCATCTTCAAAATAGTTCACATACAAACTCTATGTCCGAACTCAGAATCTAACAGGCTTCACAAAAATAATGGTCGCTGTGTGATTGCCGATTTTCGGCATTTATCTAAGTCCCAGCAGGTAGCCTGATTTCAGCTGTGTCCATGTTAACAGGATTATTAGGGAAATTTTTCCTTGCAAAGCATGTAAAGGTTTTAATCAAACTATTACCTTTAATCTGAATATTGACAATAATCATATATTATGTGCATGTAAACATACCCAGTGAAGGTTGGTAAAAAGAGATCCGTCAGTAACAGGTAACTGATGAGTGACTGAATGACTGACTGATCCCTAAAGATTGGAAAGCTGCTACGGTCATCCCCCGCATCAAAGGGGGAGACACTCAAGACCCAAACTGTTACAGGCCTATATCTATCCTACCCTGCCTTTATAAGGTCTTCGAAAGCCAAGTTAAAACAGATCACTGACCATTTCGAATCGCACCGTACCTTCTCCGCTATGCAATCTGGTTTCCGAGCTGGTCACGGGTGCACCTCAGCCACGCTCAAGGTCCTAAACGATATCATAACCGCCATCGATAAAATACAATACTGCACAGCCATATTCATAGACTTGGCCAAGGCTTTCGACTCTGTCAATCACCACATTCTTATCGGCAGACTCGACAGCCTTGGTTTCTCAAATGACTGCCTCGCCTGGTCCACCAACTACTTCTTAGATAGAGTTCAGTGTGTCAAATCGGAGGGCCTGTTGTCCGGACCTCTGACAGTCTATGGGGGTGCCACAGGGTTCAATTATCGGGCCGACTCCTTTCTCTGTATACATCAATGATGTCGCTCTTGCTGCTGGTGATTCTCTGATCCACCTCTACGCAGACGACACCATTCTGTATACATCTGGCCCTTCTTTGGACACTGTGTTAACAAACCTCCAGATGAGCTTCAATGCCATAACACTCCTTCTGTGGCCTCCAACTGCTCTTAAATGCAAGTAAAACTAAATGCATGCTCTTCAACCGATCACTGCCCGCACCTGCCCACCCGACTAGCATCACTAATCTGGACGGTTCTGACTTAGGTATTTGTAGTTGTCCACATATTCTAAGTGTCTGGTTAGACTGTAAACTCTCCTTCCAGACTCACATTAAGCATCTCCAATCCAAAATTAAATCTAAAAATCGGCTTCCTATTTCGCAACAAAGCCTGCTTCACTCATTCTGCCAAACATACCCTCGTAAAACTGATTATCCTGCCTGTCCTTGACTTCGGCGCTGTCATTTAAAAAATAGCCTCCAACACTCTACTCATCAAATTGGATGCAGTCTATCACAGTGCCATCCGTTTAGTCACGAAAGCCCGATATACTACCCACCACTGCAACCTGTATGATCTCGCCCTCGCTTCATATTCGTCGCCAAACCCACTGGCTCCAGGTCATCTATAAGTCTTTGCTAGATAAAGCACCGCCTTATCTCAGCTCACCATAGCAGCACCCGTAGTACACGCTCCAGCAGGTATATTTCACTGGTCACCCCCAAAGCCAATTCCTCCTTTGGCTGCATTTCCTTCCAGTTCTCTGCTGCCAATGACTGGAAAAAATTGCAAAAATCACTGAAGCTGGAGACTCATATCTCCCTCACTAACTTTAAGCATCAGCTGTCAGAGTAGCTTACAGATCATTGCACCTGTACATAGCCCATCTGTAAATTTCCCACCCAACTACCTCATCCCCATATTGTTATTTATTTTTGTGCTTTTGCACCCCAGTATCTCTACTTGCACATCTATCACTCCAGTATTTAATTGCTAAATTGTAATTATTTCGCCACTACGGCCTATTTATTGCCTTACCTCCCTAATCTTACTTCATTTGCACACACTGTATATAGACTTTTCTATTGTGTTATTAACTGTATGTTTGTTTATTCCATGTGTAACTCTGCGTTGTTGTTTTTGTCGCACTGCGTTGCTTTATCTTGGCCAGGTCGCAGTTGTAAATGAGAACTTGTTCTCAACTGGCCTACCTGGTTAAATAAAGGTGAAATAAACAAATAATTTATGATTGTGTGCACAAGGCTACATCATCATAGTCCTGTCCACCAGTTAGCCCAACCCTACATACAGTGCCTTCTGAAAGTATTCACACCCCTTGACTTTTTCCACACTTTGTGGAAATTGAGATTGTGTCACAGACCTGCACAAAATAACCCATAATGTCAAAGTGGAATTATGTTTTTATACATTTTCACAAATTAAAGAAACTGAAATGTCTTGAGTAAATAAGTATTCAACCCCTTTGTTATGGCAAGCCTAAATAAGTTAAGTAGTAAAAATGCGCTTAACAAGTCACATAATAAGTTGCATGGACTCACTGTGTGCAATAATAGTGTTTAACATGATATTTGAATGACTACCTCACCGCTGTACTCCATACATAAAATTATCTGTAAGGTCCTTCAGTCGTGCAGTGAATTTCTAACAGATTCAATCACAAAGACCAGGGAGGTTTTCCAATGCCTCACAAAGGGCACCTATTGGTTGATGGGTAAAAATGAAAAAGCAGACATTGAATATCCCTTTGAGCACGGTGAGGTTATCAACTACACTGTCGATGGTGAATCAAAACACCCAGTCACTTCAAAAGATACAGGTGTCCTTCCTAACTCAGTTGCTGGAGAGGAAGGAAACCGCTCAGGGATTTCACCATAACTCCAATGGTGACTTTAAAACAGTTACAGAGTTGAATGGCTGTGATAGGAGAAAACTGGATGGATCAACAACATTGTAGTTACTCCACAATACTAACCTTAATGACAGAGTGAAAAGAAGGAACAGTATAACATTATTACAAAACATGCATCCTGTTTGCAATAAGGCACTAAAAAAAAAACTGCAAAGAATGTGTCAAAGAAATGAACTTGATATCCTGAATACAAAGGGTTTGGGGCAAATCCAACATCACTGAGTACCACTTCATATTTAAGCATGGTGCTGGCTGCATCATGTTATGGGTCTGCTTGTCATCGGCAAGGGATTTTTTAGGATAAAAATAAAATGGAACAGAGCTAAGCACAGGCAAAATCCTAAAGGAAAACCTGGTTCAGTCTGCTTTCCAACAGACACTGGTAGACAAATTCACTTTTCAGCAGGACAATAACCTAAAACACAAGGCCAAATATACGCTGGAGTTGCTTACCAAGATGACATGGAATGTTACTGAATGTCTTAGTTAAAGTTGCACCCCCCAAAAAAAGTATAAATAAAAATTGCCTTAAATCTATAGCGAGACTTGAAAATGGCTAACTTGACAGAGCTTGAAGAATTTTAAAAAGCATAATGTGCAAATCCAGGTGTAAAAACTCTTATTATAGACTTACTCAAAGACTCACCGCTGCAATCACTGCCAAAGGAGATTCTAACATGTATTAACTCAGGGGTGTGAATACTTATGTCAATTAGATATTTCATTTTTAATACATTTGCCAAAATTTCTAGAATTATGTTTTCACTTTGTCATTAGGGAAAGGGGGATATCTAGTCAGTGGTACAACTGAATGCCTTCAACTGAAATGTGTCTTCCGCATTTAACCCAACCCCCTCAAATCAGAGAGGTACGGGGGGCTGCCATAATCAACATCCATGTCTTCGGTGCCCGGGGAACAGTGGGTTAACTGCCTTGCTCTGGGGCAGAACAACAGATTTTTACCTTGTCAGCTCGAGGATTCGATCCAGCAACCTTTTGGTTACTGGCCCAACCCTCTAACCACTAGGCTACCTACCTACACAATGGGGTATGATGTGTAGATGCGTGCATTTTTTATTTATTTAATCCATTTTGAATTCAGGCTGTAACACAACCTAATGTGGAATAAGTCAATGGGGTATGAATAATTTCTGAATGCACTGTACCTACCAGATCATAAGACCCTGACTTACCTGCTCTCGCTGTACTCCACCCACTGGTACATCTCCACCTGTCTCTTCAGCTTCACCGCCTGCACCGCCACTCTGTAGTTTGGGTCATGGAGGGGCTAGAGAGGAGAGGGATGGAAGGAGGACGTGATAGCAGGTTAAGATCAGGGACCATATCCACAAAGTGACTCAGAGTAGGAGTGCTGATCTTTTAGATCATAATAAATAAGAATATATGGACAGATCCTAGATCAGCAGCACATACTCTGGAATGCTTTGTGGATATGGGCCCAGTTAAAGACATGACAGATCAGAAAGAGGCTTAAGGGAACACTTCTGTAAAGCATTTGAGAAGTAGGAGAACTGTAAATAGTAAGTGGTAGGCTTATATTGGTTTATTATTACCCAAGAGTTACAGCAGCGCTCAGTTGTACCAGCACCGTTTATAGAACTTGGGTCCAGTGATGAGACTGGTAAGGGGAATAGTAATGCATAGTGGTAAGTATTGTAGGCCTATACCTGTAAGGTGCGCAGTGGGCCTGTCAGGTGAACCAGATGGTTGTTGTTATGGTCCAGTGGGCTGGAGTACAGGTGCAGGGACACCACCTGAGAGAGACCCTCATCCAGGGAGGTAGCCGTTCTCAGGGCCCTTCCCTGTGTGGGAAACCAACTGTTGGACTACTGGAGGCCTATACCTGCCAAATAGCCTATTATACACACACTGCACACAACTCAAATAAATGGTTTATTTGAAATGTGCCACCCCATGTAATTGTCATATTCCAGACATCTTTCGTTTCAATGATGCAATATTCTAAAAATGTCCACTGGCATAGACACTTTACTGTGCTGCTACATACACTGTTTGAAACTACTCGCCTCATTGGTGAAGAGGACGTAAAATGAGAGGGCAAACAGCACAACACCAGTAACTGTTCCCCCTGCGGTTTCACTCAGACGCTCTAGGAAGCCGGGCTTGGAACCGCTGGTTGTCCGCGTGTGCTGGTCATGTTCTGCCGCTAACTGTGAGGACAGAAGAAATATGCAGGGCCCGGTTTCCCAAAAGCATTTTAAATATGCACTATGCAGAAATTGCTCCGCCATTTCCTGGTTGCTAACGTTCTAATAAGTCGACCAATTTCAGTTTATGTGAAGAAACAAGCAAGTTTAGAGAATCATTATACCATCCAAAACGCTGACATTTTCCATAATCAAAAATATTTTATTTTCAATTGTCGTGAATTGTCCTGAACCGTCCTGAACCGTCTGTCCATCACTACTCACTTTTAGGGCTGTGTAACGTTAGCTGGATGAAAATAAATATCAGAACGACTGATCAAATGCACGAAATTGCACTGACAAATGGCAAGGCTGGCTATGGTACGGTTAATAAAGAAATAAAACTTACTGTTGGAGCCGACATTGTCCACGCCCAACCGTGTATCAGCAAAGAGATGAAGTTAAATAAGTTTGCAGTTGGATATTTAAGTCCTTGATTCAAAATAGACTTGCAAGCATTAGCTTCCCGCTGATACTCAATTGGTCAAGCAAGAGACCTCAACACAATAAAGCAAGAAATTGAAATACGCGTTTCGTGAGGTAAAAGGACATTTGCCGTATTTTCTTGGGGTGCTGGGAAATGAAGGCAAGCTGTCATGATGGTCCCGCCCAATCTGTCCGCTTGAGATAAGCCCTTTTTTTTGTACGGAGGTCTATGAGAGAATGTCGATTAGAAATTTCATAATGTTTAGGCTTTTACAAATGTACTGATGAAAGTGGATCCCCGCGGAAATTCTGGCAACTTTGAGAAAAACGACTTAGTTGTTGTGCCTGTTGTCAGTGGTGGAAAACGTAGCCAATTTTCATACTTGAGTAAAAGTAAAGATACTGTAATATTTATATGTGTAAACATACTGAATTATAATTGGATGCATTTTACCGCCATATCATACTGTGCTATGATTGGTTAAGACCACCCAAATGGTTAGGTGATGGTCAGTTTGATCCTGGTTGGCGATATGTGAACATGCCAGTTATAGCTAGCTAATAAAGAGCTACGTTAAGAAATATCCTGTAGTAAAGAGCTACGTTAAGAAATATCCTGTAGTACTGCATTTTATTATTTTGTACAAAGCGTGCAAAACAAGACATGGTGTCAGAAGTGGGATTTTGACAAAGATCCATGCTGGACACATGGGCATGGAAAAGTGCAAACAGAGAGCACGAGACATTTTGTTTTGGTCCGGAATGTGCAAACAAATAGAGGACATTGTTGGTAAATGCGCCATATGTCTTGAACGACGCCCCTCAAACACCAAAGAGCCAATGTTACCTCACTGTATCTCAGACCGACCCTGGCAGGTCGTGGCAACCGATCTGTTTACCTGGAACAACGAGGACTACATCGTAACAGTGGACTACTACAGCAGATACTTTGAACTCGACAAGCTTCACAGCACCACATCTGCAGCTGTGATACACAAGCAGAAAGCAGCCTTTGCCAGGCATGGCATTGTAGAGACTTTAATATCTGACAATGGGCCCTGTTACAAATCAAATGAGTTTGAATCCTTCACAAAAGCATGGGAGTTCACACATGTCACCACAAGTCGGCATTACCCTCAAAGTAATGGCCTTGCTGAAAAATCAGTGCAGATTGCTAAATCACTCATGGATAAAGCAAAAGCAGACAAGAGAGACCCTATCTCAGTCTCCTTGAATACCGCAACACTCCAGTTGACAATTTCAAATCACCAGCCCAGCTGTTGATGAGCCGCAGACTTCGCTCAAACCTTCCCAGCACCAACCAGCAGCTGCAACCTGAGGTCGTCAGCTACAAGGAAATGCAAGGTATTCCTAGAACCGGGGCGATAAGTGAGTGTGAAGTTGAATCTCCCGAAGAACAATGCCCACCTGGCTTGCCGCGAATTCAGACGCTTGGCGGTCTGAATGTAGAACAGGTTTTTGTGGTTCGTCCACACAATGAAGGGGAGAATAGAACCCTCCAGCCAGTGACGCCATTCCTCAAGAGCTAGCTTCACTGCCAGGAGTTCTTAGTTATCGATGTCAAAATTTTTCTGCAGGTGAGTGCTTACGGGAAAGAACACACATGGGTGGAGATACTGATCAGAGGGGGGACGTTGAGACAGAACAGCACCTAACCCAGTGTCGCAGGCATCCACCTCTACAAGGGTCTGGCTGGGTGAGGATCGGAGCGGAAGTGAAGAAGTGCTTGAGTTCCAGGAAAGCTGCCTCAGGAGTCCAGTGGAATTGAGTGGAGGTGAGAGTGGTGAGGCACTGCTAGATGGCTGTAGTTGGGGATGAAAAGTCTAAAAATGTGCAACCCCCAGGAAATGCTGTAGCTGCTTCAGGTTTGAGGGTGCAGGCCACTGACTGCCCCTGACCTTGGCAGGATCCATACGTAACCGTCCCTGTGCAATAATATAACCCAGGAAAGACAGGAAGCATGGAACTCACATTAAGCTTATTCTCCAACAGCCATTGGAGAACTTGGCGACTGTTACTGGTGAGTCAGTCCTTAGAAAAAAATCTGAATGTTATCCACATAGACAAATTAAACGTCCAATCACATCCCTCAGTACATCATTGACTAGGCTCTGGAAAACAGTCGGGGCGTTAGTGAGACAAAAAGGCATGATCAGATACTCAGTGTTCAAGTGGTGTATTGAAAGCCGTTTTCCACTAGTCCCCCTCTCTGATGCGGACAAGGTGGTAGGCATTCCGGAGGTCGAGTTTGGTGAACACCGTTGCAATTGGGGTGGGGCAAAAGCAGGAAAGATGAGTGGCAAGGGACACTTGTTCTTCACAGTAATGTTATTCAGCCCACGAAAGTCTATGCATGGCCTCAGCGACCCATCCTTTTTCTTTACAAAGATCCAGCACCTACCGGAGTGGAAGAGGGCCTGATATGTCCTGCAGCCAGGGAATCCTGGATGTATCCCTCCGTAGTCTCCTGCTCGGGGACAGAGGTTACACAATCGGCTACAGGGGAGAGGAGCTCCAGGCTGGAGGTCAACGGCGCAGTCGTACGGCCGATGAGACGGCCGCGACAGGGCGTGGTGCTTGCTGAACACAGGAGCTAGATCGTGATACTCGAGAGGAACTGATGACAGGTCCAAAGGTTCGGGAATGGACTGGGGCACAGACAAGGCAGCGGCAGGGGCAAGGGCAGAACAAAGACAATTTGAGTGACAAAATTAACTCCAAGTGGTTACTTTTCCGGTGGTCCAGTCGATCTGTAGTTTGAGCAGCTTTAACCAAGGATGGCCAAGAACCAGGTGAGAGTGAGGGCAGTCGATTATGTGGAGACTGGTCCTTTCCTGGTGATTCCCAGAGAGACGCAGGATGACAGGGACAGTTCTCTCAGACACAGGCGAGGAGCTGTCCGTTGAGTGTTGGCATCGAGGGGTGAAGTGAGTGGAACAGTGTCCAGGCCCAACTAGATAACGATACCTCAGTCCAGGAAACTCTCAATGGTGCCCGAGTCGATGAGGGGCAGGCAGAGAAAATGCCTGACTCTGCCACACAAGAGTGCAATCTAGCAAGGGTCTGGGGGAGATGGGCTGGCGATTTGGCTCAACAGTATATCCCCCACAACTGCCGAGCCACTTCCTTTTGCTGGCCACCAGGAACAAGTGGAGACGAAGTGACCAACCTGACCACAGTATAGGCAGCATCTAGTGCTGATTCACCGCTGCCTCAGGTGAGAGACGGGCCCGGCCGAGCTACATGGGTTCAGGTTCTGGAAGAGACTTGGGAAGGGAGGCAGTCGGAGGAAGAGAACCAAGCAAAGAAGCAGATGTAGCATACAACCCTACCTGCCCTCTACCTCCGACGCTCACGAAGACGGTTGTTGATGGCGAGAGAGATGAGCTCCTTAAGTCCATCAGGCTCATCCCTGGACACAAACTTACCCTTGGTCTCAGTGAGAGCTTGCTGGAATGCTCCCTGAAGGGCCTCCTCATTACAGCCACTCTGGAGAGGATGCGAAACGCGATCAGCGACACTACGGGAACCTTTATGGAGGGACAGGAGTCGCTTAGCGCCATCCTTACCACAGACAGGGTGGTCGAAGACTCTCCTCAGTGAAGCTGGAGTAGGAGGAGCAGATGGGGGACTGTCTCCACGGAGGCTGCTGAACAGGAAGGACATTTTGGCCCATTCGCTAGCATAAGCGTAGGGCTGTTGCTCGTATACTAGTGAACATTGTACCAAAAAGGCTTTGCAAGCTCCGAGGTTGCCATCGTAACGCTCAGGGTCCGGAACAAACGGCTCACAGGGCAGAGGGACTCTGGGCTGGTTGCGAGAGCTGGGTGAAGGTTCGGCCCTACAGGTCCGAAAGGCTCCGTGAAAACTCGACAAGCTTGACAAGCTCCAGAAGGGTATTCAGAGCTTGGTCATGTTGCTCGAGCTGGGCACCTTGGCTGGTGAGGGTTTGGTGGAGAGGATCTGAGTCTGCTGGGTTCATATCTTGGCCAGATCGTATTATTACACGGAGTGGAGCAGGTGAACCCGAGAGCAGACTCCGACAAGGAGACTGGAATAAGTTAACCATTGTATTTATTGAAAAACGGGGAAGATGGGGTGCAGGCCAGGGAAAGCTCGGGCAGGTTGCAGGGAACAAGGTGCTGAGACAGAGGCTGGAGCGAGGGGAGTTGGGGCTGGGTAAGCAGGTCCGGAGAGGAATCCAAGGAAGCAGTAGAGTGGGGGGTGGGGGTCCAGGACAGGGTAGCGAAACTGACGAGATGTGTGACTGGACACAGGGACCAGAGTCAAAGCGGACAGAACTGTAGCAGAGAAGAAAACAGCATCAGGCAAGGGAAACCAGGCACAACACAAAAACCTGATCTATTCAGGACCAAACGGCTAAAAATGCAGACGAGCTGAGCAGAGGTTACGATCCGGAAGTGGCAAGGCTGAGTATATGTAGAGGTCTTGATTATGGAACAGGTTGCAGCTGGTGGGGATCTGCACTGCCTCCAGCACACCTGTCTCCGCCCGCCCGCCCACACACACACACACACACACACACACACACACACACACACACACACACACACACACACACACACACACACACACACACACACACACACACACACACACACACAGGGAGACAGAGAAAGAGGGAGAGAGCATTGGGGGAGTGGCGGCAGGTTAGGGAGACACAGGATGAGCAGTAGAGAGCGTGGCAGGCACAGATGTAACACTGATCCTGTTCAAAACAACAAGTGCCTCACCACTTACAAACACAAATTTACAGAGAGGATCTATCCATACTTTCACTGGACTGAGGGTATACCACAACATGTCAGTGCTTAACCAAACTTAAGTGAATGAGGGAGTTTTTACAATTTGTGTCTCCACAAAAGAAACACAGATTATTTTTTATATTTTGACTTGAACGTTCTTCAGCTGATATATTTTTTGTCGTTGTGTTTTTTACTGTACCTTGCTGTTGAACTGCAGAACAGAGTATATTCAGTTGTTAAAAAATTGTTGGAGCTTTAAGTGTCAAATGTTTGTGGCAAGAAATTATATTAAATAACAGGTTTGGGCATGTCATGGAATATGATTTGAATTTGAACATGATTCCATTGATTTTGGTGATTTATTATTGAGACACACAGAGATAAAGTTCAGTGCCTGTCTAATTACTTGTCGTGTCTGTGACGCTTGAGAGGATTATCATGACGGGGAAGACATGATAATGAGGTGTAGATGGAGAGAGTGAATCACACACACAGCCATACTTAACCATACTGGTGTTCATTGGTAGCAGAGGGACTTGGCCCTGGGCACTGATCAGTCACCATGCAGGAGTTTGATATCATAGTTTTGGGTACAGGACTGAAGGTAAGAGAAACTCACATTCCCTCACACATATTTAGTTCTACTCTCTGAACTACCCAATAAAGATACCATAAAGACTTAATACTATAAAAACACTTACAATCGTACACGTTGCAATTTGCATATTCATATTTATTCATATTCACCATATATGGTGTTAATGTGTATCATTGATTAATGAATCATGGACTGTACTTGCCAGGTTTTTGTCAGAATTTGAGTATAGAAGAAACACAGTGAATTCTATCAGCATGAAAGAATAAAGAAACGGAAGTCAGAGAATTTAGAGATGAGGTACATAGAACACAGTGGAGGCTGTTGAGGGGAGGACAGCTCATAATAATTGCTGGAACAGCACGAATGGAATGGCATCAAACCACGTGTTTGATGTATTTGATACCATTCCACTGATTTCGCTCCAGCCATTACCACCAGCCTGTCCTCCCCAATTAAGATGCCACCAACCTCCTGTGATAGAACAGTATTATTATATACAGTCGCTAGTGAAAGTCTACACACCCCTTGCACAGTCTTCACATTTGCTGCCTTAAAAATTCATTCTAAAGAGGATGACTTTTTTTTTTTTATCCTACAATCTACACAACCGACTTCACATTTTCAAAGTGAAACAAAGATTCTACCAACCTTGCACAACTCCTTGGGCAACATACAGGTAGCTCACAAAATAAAGGAAACACAGGTAAACTGGGTATACAAAGTACATTGAAAGCAGGTGCTTCCACATATGTGTGGTTTTCTGATTTAGATGAGCAATTAACATCCCATCATGCTTAGGGTAATGTCTAAAAATGCAGAAACATACAACTCTATTACCTGGGCTTTGCTATTTTCATATTTATTTTGATCCGAACAAACTCCCCAGTCCCTGCCGGTGACAAGCATACCCTTAACATGATGCTGCCACCACAATACTTGAAAATACAAATGGATCAACAACACTGAATTCACTCCACATTCTCAACCAAATTTACAGAGTTTAAGCAATTCTGACAAAAGTAATGTATACATGTTGCCCTAAGAGTTGTGTAAAGTTGGTAGAATCTTATTAAAAATGTTTCACAGCTGTAATGGTTGCCAAATGTGCTTCCCCCAAATATTAACTCTGGGGGTGTGAAGACCTAAGCAATTGAGACATCTCCATTAATATTTTTTTTTATTAATTTGGAAAATAGTCTATAACTTTCTTACACTTTAAAATGTGGAGTAGGTGTTATAGATCTGTAGGAAAAACATCAACTGTAATCCCAGAATGTGAAGAGGGGTGTGTGTAGACTTTCACAAAATATTGTATATTTATGGTACTATGGACAAAGTAATACTGATTAAATATAATACCTACCACTTTTGATCACATTTCTTTAAAATATAATATTTTACTTCAGTTCAATGCTATGTGTTTCATGTGTATTTTCTATAACATCAAGTGTCATAAATGTGTATTAATTAATGAATTAACCTACACACACACACAAACACGCACACAAACACACAAGCACACAGGTGATCCCTGGGCTCTCGAGGAACGTTCAAAGCCTTGCAGGCTGTCTAAGGAATTAGCATTATCATTTACCTGTCTACTGGAGCGCAGGTAGCCTAGCGGTTAAGAGCAATGGGCCAGTAACCAGAAAGTTACTGGTTTGAATCCCAGAACCAACAAGGTGAAACATGTTGATGTGCCCTTCAGCAAGGCACTTAACCCTAATTGCTCTGGATATGAATAGCTCTGACTCTATCTCCCTCAGGAATGTATTCTCTCTGGCTTGATGTCAGTGGGTGGAAAGAAGGTCCTTCACATTGACCGCAACCCTTACTATGGTGGAGAGAGTGCCTCTATCGCCTCCCTAGAAGAGGTTTGTATGAACGCATGCACAAACACACAAACATACAAAGCACTGAAGGGTTATTGTATAGTGTTAATTAGAGTGACTGTATTTTGTAGCTATATAAGAGGTTTCAGGTTCCATGTCCAGCTAAGCCAATGGGACGTGAGAGGGACTGGAATGTGGACCTTATTCCCAAATTTCTACTTGCCAGTGGTGAGGACTATGGTTAATATTATGTACATCTGTCTTGTCATCATACGTCTAATATGAATGTGAACGTGTTTGACTGTGTGTCATGGTCAGAGTTCATTCATATTGTTTTAACCTGTGTTTGTGTGTTTGTTCAGGTCAGCTGGTTAAAATGCTGGTGTACACCAAGGTAACTCGGTATCTGGACTTTAAGGTGGTGGAGGGCAGCTATGTGTACAGGGCTGGTAAAGTCCACAAGGTTCCTTCAACTGAGGGAGAAGCCCTAGCTTCAGGTAACGCATACCCATCAAAATAAATAATATTTGTAACTTACAAATCCTGTGTTTCCGAATCATTGATTCTAAACAAAGGATTGCCGCATAACAGTCAAAGCCAACTGAAATTCATGGACATGACAAATTGATTAACTTGATATCAAATACATACAATCATTCAAGGTCTCACACAGTGGTTGTAACATGGTGCTGTGTTTCAGATCTGATGGGGATGTTTGACAAGCGCAGGTTCAGGAAGCTTCTTCTGTTCATTCTGAACTTTGAGGAGAGAGACCCGCGGACCTACCAGGACATGGACCCCAACAGGACCAGCATGAGGGAGCTGTTCCGCCACTTCGACCTGGGACCAGACATCATGGAGTTCACTGGTCACGCCATGGCCCTGTACCGCAGTGACGAGTCAGTAGAAATATTACACAGACAGTAAGAAAGACGGACACACACACACACCTATCTCAATGGTTGTGTCCCTGTCTCCACAGTTACTTGGACCAGCCGTGCATCCAGACCATCAGACGGATCAAGCTGTATTCTGAGTCTCTGGCTCGGTATAACTTCAGTCCGTACCTCTATCCACTCTATGGACTAGGGGAATTACCTCAGGGCTTTGCCAGGTAACATAAACACACTCGTAAAGGTACTCAAGAATACATAAATACATTAACTTCAAGTTTTTTTATGGTATTGAACATGGCCGCAATGTAAACCCTTACTATTCCTGTGTGTCTCAGGTTAAGTGCAGTGCATGGAGGGTCCTACATGTTAAACAGAGGAGTGGAGGAGATTGTGATGGACAAGGGCAAAGTGGTAGCAGTGAAATCTGAGGGAGCAGTGAGTGGCTGGTGAAGTAGAGAGTGGATAAGAGCGAGCGAGAGATTTGAAGAGGGAATGAATGAATGAGAAATGGTAGAGCATGAACCGGAACATGGGCTGAGTATCAGTGTAGTAAATGAGTAGTTGGACCTAATCTTTCTATCTTCTTTCACTTCCTCTTTGTGAAGCTGTTCCGCTGTAAACAGCTGATCTGTGACCCCAGCTACGTGCCCAACCGGGTGAAGAAGGTGGGCCGGGTCATTCGGGTCATCTGTTTACTGAATCATCCAATCAAAAACACCCATGATGCCAACTCTTGTCAAATCATTATCCCTCAAACACAAGTCCACAGGAAATCAGGTATGACATCACAGATAGACCAGATATACACAAGAAGTTAGACAAAGGCCTAGGACCCCATATACTAAACAGGGAAAATATGAGTGCAGTATTTTAGCCTTGGGATGAATCAAAAATGGACCCTCTTTGTTTTTCAGATATCTATGTCTGTATGGTGTCCTACGCTCACAATGTGGCATCAGAGGGGATGTATATTGCTATGGTGAGCACCACTGTAGAGACCAGTAACCCAGAGAAGGAAGTGCAGCCTGGGTTAGAACTGCTAGAGCCCATTCAGCAGAAGTAAGTTCCACACAACCTACTGCAGACTTTTACATCCAGAGACACTTGTCTATTGTAATGATGCAAGGCTAATGTCATACATACAAAAACAGTTCACTAAAGACTGAATGTGATTGGTCTACAGATTTGTTTCTATCAGCAACATGATGGTGCCCATTGAAGATGGAAGGAACAGTCAAGTAAGGGTCGATACCTTCAATATATTGTAGCACCGTCAACCCCACAGCTAGCGTCCTCACTGAGATGTTCAGTTCACTTAGTGTAATGGCTGAGGTGTTGGGATTACAGTTGCTGGATCTGGGTTCGAGTCCCAGTTGAGGCTACCGACTGAATGCACTGTAATATACAAAAATGTGTTCATATTTCTTGGCCATTGGTTTGTACCAGGATTATGAATTGTGGAGTCTCTGGGTTTTGTTCATTGTGATCCTGACTCCCTTTTTCAGATCTTTGTGTCTCGCTCCTATGATGCCACGGCACACTTTGAGACGGAGTGTGAGGACATCAAGGATATGTATCGCCGCATCACAGGATCAGAATTCATCTTCGGTGACTTACGCAGAGACTGTGGTGGTGGTGATGATGATGATGAAGACTAAGCGACACTAAGTGGAGTTGCTACCATATTTGTCTTGAGTGGCTCAGTTGACAGAGCATAGTCCTTGCAACACCAGGATCCTGGGTTCAATTCCCTCTAGGGCGGGCCACCCATACAAAAATGTATGCACACTCATGTAATAACGTCAGCAAATATGACATTACTATTATATTGCGGCTGTCTAAAATGTCCTTGTTTTTACAGTTTTTTTAAGCAACCCTTCGATTCGCCTCTTGTATCTCCCAGAATGCCCAGCTTCACAGCTAATCTATCAGTCCTATTTATCATGTGCTTTGTGGTAGATGCTCTCATACTCTGATGGCATTGAGACTGGAGAGTGGTAAAGCTAAATAACTCAGTTGATTTAATACCCTGTCTAATAAACACCACACTTTATTTGACTGTGGTAAATGTAAAATATGGCCTGAGATTGTGTTTAGTGTGTGCTCGAGTGTGAATGAATGACCATGTGTTTGTGTGAAGTAGAACTGGATGGATGATGCTAAATGCATCAGAGCAGAGTAATTAGGGATACCCTTACCCAACAGATTAACTCCAAGAAGGACAAAGTTCTTGGAGTTGCGTTATGTTCTATTCTGAGACAGATAAAGCGGTGGTTCAGAGATGGGGGTGGAAGCCAAACGGATAGACAGACAATGAGATTAGAGAGGTTTACTAATCCCAGTGAAGGACAGTCACCTTGGGTAGATTACATACACATACTCCCATATGCTTTCACTGACAATTAAATAAATACAAAACATTGTATTTATATATATATATATATATATATACACTGCTCAAAAAAATAAAGGGAACACTTAAACAACACAATGTAACTCCAAGTCAATCACACTTCTGTGAAATCAAACTGTCCACTTAGGAAGCAACACTGATTGACAATAAATTTCACATGCTGTTGTGCAAATGGAATAGACAAAAGGTGGAAATTATAGGCAATTAGCAAGACACCCCCCAAAACAGGAGTGATTCTGCAGGTGGTGACCACAGACCACTTCTCAGTTCCTATGCTTCCTGGCTGATGTTTTGGTCACTTTTGAATGCTGGCGGTGCTCTCACTCTAGTGGTAGCATGAGACGGAGTCTACAACCCACACAAGTGGCTCAGGTAGTGCAGTTCATCCAGGATGGCAAATCAATGCGAACTGTGGCAAAAAGGTTAGCTGTGTCTGTCAGCGTAGTGTCCAGAGCATGCAGGCGCTACCAGGAGACAGGCCAGTACATCAGGAGACGTGGAGGAGGCCGTAGGAGGGCAACAACCCAGCAGCAGGACCGCTACCTCCGCCTTTGTGCAAGGAGGTACACTGCCAGCGCCCTGCAAAATGACCTCCAGCAGGCCACAAATGTGCATTGCCTATAATTTCCACCTTTTGTCTATTCCATTTGCACAACAGCATGTGAAATTTATTGTCAATCAGTGTTGCTTCCTAAGTGGACAGTTTGATTTCACAGAAGTGTGATTGACTTGGAGTTACATTGTGTTGTTTAAGTGTTCCCTTTATTTTTTTGAGCAGTGTATATATATAGTTTATTGCATCATTGGTAGCTGGCCTTATGTATTTACCATGATACCGATATGAAACACTAAATAACACTCCCACCAAATCATATCCTTCAATATTCGTCAGAAATCCTGTTCTTTTTTTCATTTACACATTTCATAACCAACCAACCCCCCCTTCCCCTCTGTGGGGAATGGTCACACAAGTACAAAGTTTGCAAATGCTAAAAAACATAATTCAGCACTTGAATGAGGACAGATTTATCCAGATCATCCATCCCAGTGGTGAAAGTAGTTCCTCTTTTCCATCGAGACCTCCTTCTGTCGTTTTTGTTGTTGCTACTCCAGCTCCGTGCTGATTGGAGGAGGAATCAGACCTGCCGCCACCACTCGCCGTTCACTGCTCAGGAAGTTAAAGGTTGCACAAGCGTTTGGCTGAGGAAGGTAAAGGGATGAGTGTCAGAGAGAAAGAGAGAGGAAAAAATGCTAAATTATAACTGCCCTTCACCTTATTCTATAGGCAGGGGCTTCCCATGTCTGTGTATGGATGGATAGCTACTTTCCAGGGGGTGGCACACAGTAACTTGATGTGAGAGAAATCTCAAGAGGACATTCTGAACCAGGCTTAGGCAAACCAGCCTATGAATGCGCACGCACTGAAATATATAGCACAAGCCCAATCCTTCTACTGTAGACAGATGCCAGGTGAAGTCAGGTGCCCCTACCGTGTCCTGCACCTCCACAGCGATGCCTTTGCTCTTGAGGAGGGCTAGGACTTTGGGGTCAATCCGCTCTGACCGACCCCCTGTGCCCAGGACCAGAACCTCTGTGGATACAAAACATTCATGAGACACATCATGGTCATACACAATAATTAAGTTGTTCAGGTGATAACACTGTACAATCATCATCATAGTCAAGCTCTGACGATCAAACATGAACTGGCAACTATTTAAGAGGGGGCCCATCCCAACAACACTCCAACTGTAGTCTTATCTCTCTCACACACACACCCTTGCCCACGAAGGTTCTGGACTCAGGCTGGGCCATGATAAAACCAATAGGGGATCACTCAGTTGTTGCCCAGTAACAGAGACTGATAGAAATACAAGGAGGTGACTCCGCCTAATCGGAAGGTATAAATATATGCTTGCATGAATTGCATGGGTGCTATGCAGCTGTAGCCTCCAGTTTGGGTGGAATAAATCTAGTCTGAGCTTCCTCTGGTGTCCAACTGGATTTGTACCAGAACCTAAACAGAATCTTGCATGAGTTTGTACATTCATAAATTAGAGTATGTGACTTTCTGTCTATCCTCATAACTCATATCAGCGTGACTAAAGTATAATTGAATTATCTCACCAATTCGAGGTTCCAGCATGTGGAAAAGGGCCATGCTCTCTACAGTGATGTCTTTATAGCTGCCTACCTGCAGGGGGCGACAGATGAGTAGCCAAAAGGACAATCAACATAATACACTGTTACATCTCATATTCTACTCATCATCACTCCTCATTTAGCCAGTTAAATATCTCACTCTCACACAGCACTCAACAGTATTACAGGGAGCAGGTAAACTGAAGAGAGATGAAAAAAATAGAACCATCATAAAAGGTTGACTTCTGGTGGGGATTAGAGGAAAGGTAAAACAATTAAATAAAAACAACGTTTTCCTACATTCCATTGGAGGATGGCTGGAGGTAGCACGGCACATGGCCCGAAAACACGGTTCCCATCGATGTTGAACCCTCTGGGGCTGTAGCTGTGGATCATTGCTCCAGCTCCTGGTTCTTTTTGCATGACAGACACTGTGGTACGCTGGTACATCTCATCATCACTGGGACCAAGCCTGTGGGCGCGAGATAGAAAGGGGCTGGAGAAGAAGGAGAGACATTAAGTTGCCTTTCCATCACATACTGTACCTGGCTAGTGGCTACAACTGGATGGCGTGGGATAGGGACATCAGACCTAGTTGATGTCTAAAAACGTTTGACAAACTTTGATATTGGGGTTGACTTTACCTTCAAACATGTATTGGGATGCCATAGCCATTTTTTAAATCAGATTTGATTAAATGGGTCTCGCTGTATTATGAAATAGGTCTCTCTGTACCTAGCAAGATGTAATAACCATAGAATTGGTATATTCTGCCTGGGATGTATCTCAAGTAGCAAGCTTTGACAGCAGCATCTACCAAAAGCTAAGTAGCCAGTCAGGGGGTAGATATGTCAAATTGTGTAGCTAGTAGCAGTTAGCACTAAAACATTGTCGTTTCTATTATCTAGATGTCTCGTTTCTCAGCATTACTGTACCTTGTGAACGCGGGTGGTGTCAGAGGGCTGAGCCGAAGACCATGTGAAGATCTGTGGAGAAACTGTCGTGCACAAATAGTGACAGCCATGTTGTTGACAGTTATGTACTTAATGCCCGTTGGAACCAAATACATTAAAACCAGGGTGGGAACTAATTATGTGTAGCACAACGTTTGGTTCTTCCGTTTGGGGACATCCGGTTATTTTATAACGTAACGGGTCTTGTGTAGATACATTCTATAAATCAGTGATTAATTGTATCAATGGCAGAGGAGGATGATTACATGCATGTGGTAAAAATAAAAAAATAAACATTATAAAGCACATAAAAAAAGTATATATTTCTAATCTGGAAATAGTTTCCAATCATGTCCTTCACTGGAACATGATAGGATGGACAGTCATAATTATGGCCCTATATCTGATGCACATGTGAAGCAAGTTTGCATACGTTGGATTTATATTGCAAAACAACAACAACAACAACAAAGAACGATAGGACGAGAAGCCTTTTCCGACAGCGCTGCCATTGATGAATTCGCCTGACTTCCAAAGAGGCGTGCCCGCTTGTGTGTTGTTCTGAGTGGGTGCGTGCGCGCCCCCTACTGTGTTTACGGGACAAGCTTGAAACGGTCAAGTCGCAAATTGGATTTTACAATGTAAATAGAAAGCAGGAGAATCATTCGCGAAGTCGTAAATATCTATTTAAAATTACCTTAGACTGGGTACATCAGTTATTTACTGAACTAGCTAATTGTGTATTTGCTGAAACAGTCATATCGGTGTTTTTAGGAATTACAAGTGGTTTAAAACAGAATAAATATGTATCGGTCTCTGTATGCTTTCCGATCCGCGGAGCCCAACTCGCTCCACTTCGGGGCCGGGGAGGGCTTTCTGATCCTGGAACGCAGCAACAAACACTGGTGGCTCGGCTCGCGCTGCAGTTCGGGCGAAACCGGCTACGTTCCCGCTTCTTACATCGAAAGGATTCAGGTATGTTTAACGGATTTTCACTTTCTCGATTAGTGAAAGTGGGACGTGGATTTTGACAAGCAGGTCCTCCATGCTAGCTTGTTAGCATGATAAAAGAGTGGACCACAGAGAATTGAACGAGGAGGCGAGGTCCAATTGGTGCGTGCATTCCAATAGACCTCACTGCAGTTACTTTTGTGGCTTTCAAGTGACGGTTCTCCCTGAATGGGAGACATGAGACAGATCATTTTGCTCTACTGCATTGCCTGTGCCTCAGTTGTTTCTCATGAATCAAATCAAATTGTATTGGTCACATACACATATTTAGCAGATTTTATTGCGGGTGTAGCGAAATGCTTGTGTTCCTACCTTGAACAGTGCAGTAATATCTAACAAATCATTACAATACACACAAATCTAAAAGTAAAAGAATGGAATTAAGAAATATATAAATATTAGGACGAGTAATGCCGGAGTGGCATTGACTAAAATACAGTACAATATAATACAGTACATACATATGAATTGAGTAAAGCAGAATGTAAACATTATCATACTAGACTTTTTGCTGCATTATTAAACAGTATTTTCCACATTCAATACGCTATGCTAACGTTTACATGTTAACAAAAATATGTTAAGAATAAATCAAAATGTTTCAAATGGGATAATGAGAGAGGCTCAGAGAGGCTTGGCAAGTTCGCAATGCCATCTGGGTGTGCACCGCAGGGGTCGTTGCGACATAAGCCAAAATTGCATGAAAATGTGGCGCAGCGTCTATCATTTGTGTGTCACGCGCATCTCAGATCTCGTGACTGATGTGAGATTAGAGCAAGTACAGTACATATGATATATTGCTAAACACAAATACAACTGTAATCAAATGTCTTATGCTTTCTATGGAGATAGGGAATTAACTGTGCCAAATATAGGTCAGTTAGGAAGTTGTAATAGTAGAATGCACAAGGTGCAATTTCGAATTTGGATTTTGCATCATCAGTTCCTCTTCTCATGTTAGTTGTTGCATACCTTAGAGAGCTATTTATAAGTTGTCAGAAATGTACAGATCAACTAGCCCATGTCAGCTAATGTTTTTATTTTATTTAGGTTTTTTAGCCCATAGATATTGTTGTAATTTTTTGGTCACTCGTATCACATGAGACATGGCAAAATGTATGGAATTGCAAGAAATGTAGCTTTAAAACGGCAACATTTTCTTTTTACCCCATGACAAAATATGTAGAAATGTTCTCCACTAACAAGAGAGGTGTGAACATTTTGTGGCATGAACAGTGCTTGTGCCCATAAAAATAGACCTGGCACGTGCGTGGCAGGTGGGGCGTGAGATGTTCCCCAATGCTGGAAGGGGGGCCCCTAGTGAAAATGTTTGTGAACCCCTGAGTTAGAGCTATGCTTAGATTGTGACAGAATACAGCTACTCTTACAGATTCATGCATGCATCCATTAGCCTGAGATGTACTCTTAAGGAGCCTACCGTTTCTCCTTAAAACACTGAATTTTAGGACCCCTTTAGGTATAAAAAAACCCCACTACTGTAGCCAGTAGAAACGCATTGAATAACAGATTCATAAATGGCTCAGTAAATATTTAAGTTTTTTGTGGACACACACCTACCTCCATACTTCCATTAATTTGTATGGGTTACCTTTAGACGAGTCTCGTGACACTGAAAACGGAGAACACCATGGTGAGAGTGTCTCCTTTCCACATTGGAGTCATATTTAGGGTTGCAAAGGATCGGAAACTATCCAGTAAATTTCCGGTAAATTAAGCCCAGGACTTTTGCTTAAATTCATCAAAAAAAGTTAGCTTATAGCAGTGAACCTTTTTTTTGTAGGATACACATAAGGCAATTCTAGGTCTTGGGGTATATTTTGGTTAAACTATCCCCAATTCAATGGAATTGCAACCCTCTGCATGCGCAGTGCACTCTTCCATCACATGTACAGTTGATTCTCAAGATCTTGCACATTAATGAGATGCTATTGAGCCCACACTACTACACTGTCTGAGCCAAGGACTACATGCTTTCTGTTAAGTTTTCATTACAAGACTGGGTGGGGTAAATATATTTATGACATACATAAGTTTTTGTTAACTAGTAAATAGTAGCCTACAGCAAAGTGTGTTTAAATAATTTCTAGCTTGTTAACAATTTCTGCTAGTTGGTTTCTGCTACCATGTGGGTTTTTAGCTTGCTTGAGCATGCTAACTGAGGAGTGTTAATTCACCTGTTTCCATCATGTTTCATTTTAAAACATTTATCTTACAAAGGAGTTGTTTAATCCAACTGCTAACTGTTTATCTGTACATGGAATTGTATTTGCTTCTTTTTTTTTTTTTTTTTTTTTTTTTACAAATGTTTTCCTAATCTTTACAGGAAAATGCCACAGGCACTATCTGATGTGTGGAGACATTTCACTGCAGCTAATGTAGAAGGAAAAGTTGTGTACATTTGCAAATAATGCGCCAAATCATATGTGAAGAATGCAACACATCTGGCCAAGTGCATAACGTTCCATCAGCACTCACAACAAGCAACCTCTGACAAAAGTCCCTCTACTTCTATTCGTGGTGAAAATGATGAATCAGACACCTTATCGATAGCAACAGCTCATGGTCCTCCTGGAATCAGAAGTTTTTTTGACTCAATGGAGGAACGTGGTCAGAGAAATGCGAATGAATGTCTTGCTCGAGCTATGTATGCAACTGGTTCACCTCTGATGCTCACAGGCAATGTGTATTGGAAGAGATTTCTGAATGTTCTTCACCCAGCATACACCCCTCCCAACCATGCTTGCTTTATCTACTTTTTTGCTGGATGCAGAGTTCAACAGAGTTCAAGTGAAGGTCAAGCAAATCATAGAGAAAGCAGACTGTATTGCAATCATCTCTGTGGGTGGTCGAATGTTCGTGGGCAAGGAATAATTAACTACATCATCTCCACCCCATCAACCAGTATTCTACAAGAGCACAGACACAAGGGACAACAGACACACTAGTCTCTACATTGCAGATGAGCTGAAGGCAGTTATCAATGACCTTGAACCACAGAAGGTATTTGTACTGGTGATAGACAATGCTGTGAACATGAAGGCTGCTTGGTCTAAAGTGTAGGAGTCCTTCCTACCATCACATCACACCCATTGGCTGTGCTGCTCATGCATTGAATCTGCTCCTCAAGGACATCGTGGCACTGAAAACAATGGATACACTCTACAAGAGAGCCAAGGAAATGGTTATGTATGTGAAGGGTCATCAAGTTATAGCACCAAAGTGAGAAGAATAAGAGCACCACATTGAAGCTGCCCAGCAACACCCGTTGGGGTGGTGTTGTCATCATGTTTGACAGTCTCCTGGAGGGGAAGGAGTCTCTCCAAGAAATGGCCATTTCACAGTCTGCTGATATGGACAGCCCCATCAAGAGGATCCTTCTGGATGATGTATTTTGTGAGAGAGTGGGAAGCAGCCTGAAACTCCTGAAACCTATAGTAGTAGCCATTGCACGGATTGAGGGAGACAATGCCATCCTGTCTGATGTTTAGACTCTACTCTGTAAGAGAAGAAATCTGTACTGCCCTGCCCACTTCACTGTTGCTCCAAGCAGAGGAAACTGCAGTTCTGAAATACGGCAAAAAGCATCAAGACTTCTGCCTGAAACCCATACACGCCGCAGCATACATGTTGGACACCAAGTATGCTGGCAAGAGCATCCTGTCTGGTGCAGAGATCAACAAGGCCATCACTATCGTGTCTTGCCTCCTTGGCCTGGATAAGGGCAAGGTTCTTGGCAGTCTGGCGAAGTACACTTCCAAGCAAGGGCGTTGGTATGGAGATGCAATATGGCAGTCGTGCTAACATATCTCATCAGCCACCTGGTGAAAGGGACTTTGTGGATCTGAGTCTCTTTCCCCTGTTGCCTCTATCATCCTCTAAATCCCACCAACATCAGCCGCTTCAGAGCGCAACTGGTCCTTGTTTGGGAACACACACACCAAAGCACGCAACAGGCTGACTAATACAAGGGTTGAAAATTGGTGGGCATCCGGGCAAATTTTAGGCTTTTTGAGCTTGACAACGAGCCATCCTCAACACGGTTGGAAAGTGACAGTGAAGATGAGGCCTCAGAGTCTGATGTTCAAGATGTGGACTTTGAGGAGGTCCAGGGAGAATACATGAAAGCCTGAGAAGAAGACAACCAAAGCTTTAGTTTCTAGACTATCATTTTACAGAACTTTGTTGAAAACGTTTTTGGGAGCTGCGATGGATCATTGGGGATCATTCAATATTCCCTTTCTTTTGTTGTTCAGTGAAATCATCCCAATGTGAAGAGTCAACTCATTAAATTAAAGTTAAATTCGTTTTAAAAAAAAATGGAATCATTGAGTTTATAAACCCTCCAAACAAACATGGTCTCTTTTTTGCTTTTCTGAGTAAGGTAGGTGTTTCAGCCTAGCTCAGTGCTTTCCATGGTTGTGGAGCAGCCAGCGGAAAATAAGGAGCGTAGGGGTTGGTAATGCTCTCTAGATGCACCGTGATTGGCTCAGTGTTCTGTCACTCATGGGGACACTACCTCACTGCCAAATCTAAGGGTAGACCTCGAAAATTCAAGCCCCTTGGGTGCTGCCATAGAGTTACATTAGAGGTGACCATCCAAGAAGGCTCAAGGTAATTGGCCACAGATAAAATGTCAAATCATGTTATATCTACGGTAGCTTTGATTGGACTGATGTTAACATCATACTTTCAAAATCTTAGCTAGCAGTCATCATTATGAGTCAAGTCAACAATCTATTGGCAAATCCTTTTTAATCCTTGTCATATGAAGAGAAATTATAGATAAAACGCATCAGTGCTCATCGGCCCTTGGACATAAACATTACACAATAAGTTGAAAATTGCAAATTTAACAGTGAGTGGTTTGTAAGGAATCAGAGGCTAACTGCAATCACTAGCCTGCTATTCAGTAGAGTGGATGTGTAGTCCCAATTCTGGGTTTAAGGGTCTCTTTTCCAAGTTTAAAATGCTAAACATTCAGCATTGGCCATGCTGTCAATCCAGCATGATTTCAGCCGCGCTCAAAACAACTGAACTGAGAAATCTGATTACAGCGAATTCAAGACAACTGGGAATTCGGGGAAAAAACTAGCTCCGACTGGGAAAGTACGTTTTGAATGGTCATCCAACTCAGAATTGTAAATCGGGAGCTCGGGCCTCTTTCTAGAGCTACGACCTGAAGATCACTGACGTCATCCTGATTCGACCTTATTTTTTTCCGAGTTCCCACCCAAAAATCCAGAGAATGCCAGACTTTGATGACAAAGTTAGATGACAAAATTTGCCCACGAAGGACCGCTGCGCCACCGTCCTGTTCAAGTAAGCACAGCACAACAAGGTGAGTCCAAAAATGTTCTGTATGCTGCTGCATAAATTATGTCATATGCCAGGGAGATATGTATACTGTAGCTAAGAAAGTAATACTACTTAATTCCGCCTGCTGTTCAGACTTGGTGGTGCACATGTAGCCTATAACCTGTTTTAGGGAAATGTAATCATTGAATATTGAAAGAGCTTTCATTGTCTGCTTATATGCCCACTTTATTTATCCTTTGGTTCTGACTTGGTGTACAGGGAGAACACTGTAAGAACACCCGATGTTCTGAATTCTGTTGCTGTACATTTCAAAAGTGCTAAACAAATAGATATATTGACTACGTCCCTCCTAGCTCGCTCATTAATGTCTTAATCAAAGTTATGTGTTGCCTCTTATCCGCTCATCGTTCTCTTATGCCATAGTTTGTACATCTCAATTGTCAGTAGAAACCACATTTGTTTAAGCAAGTCAGTCATATCAGCTATGTTTAAAAAAAAAAATGTAAATTAGTCTGAATGAACTGTTTCGTTGCCAGACAAGGCTCCGCTGATAGCCAGGTGTAGCAGTGGTAAGGTGTTGGGACAGCTTTATGTAGGCCCTAACAGTTTGTGTGCACCGTTTGTCACTGTTATAGTGCAATTCATCTATTGTTTAGTGGTGTGTTGTGTAGTGGCTTTGCTGGCACACATCCCCAAAATGTTTTCATTTGTTTGCCCTACCAAGATTTACATGTTAAAATCGCCACTGGTTTCATGGTCTGGCAAACACCGCTGTAGCTCGGCCAACTTCGACCTCAGATGCGGAAGGCCGACATTGGCAAATGCAGTAGATTGAGACGCATATATCTCTAGCTTAAACTGACGGATTTTGATGGGGATTTATTTGTTCCTTAGCCAAATGCTCCATCTAAACGTGAATCGATTCTCTATTGCGGTACGGTTCTAGAAACATAAAGCCCTTTACTTTCATATTACATCAAAATAATTTCACAAATGCAAAATATACACTTACACTCACTGTTTTAACCGGATTGAACACAGTTGCAGCCAACAGTGTTTTTCAGTGACAACACATTTCTGTTGGCCTTCGTCCATAACACACAGGTGTCGGGAGCATACTAGATAGCTAATTAGCACATGTGGTCCCTCTGTCTCCCGTCTGTCTTCCGCAAACACGCGCCATAACATGGATATATGGCCGTGTGGGAACACTAACCGTAACTCTATAAAGGTGTGTATCAATGTAACCTTTTGTTTTATGAAAGTTATTTCTCGCCGATATGAAAGAGAAGGTCCTTATGCTTCCGAAACCGTACAGCAAGCGACGTGTGTTAATGTTCAAACCTAGTGTCGGGGCTCTTAAAAAAATTAAATACAGAAGACACCTTCCTCCAATGACTCGTATGTGTAATGTAATGGAACTGAGAGTCATGATCAAGGGCTAGCATCCCATATGATGTCATAGCCACACAGATGGAGGCTCCAATGCACTTTTATTGAGTCAGTGTGAACTGCTTGTTTCTGAGTGTGTTTTGCTGAAATTTCATCTGACTAATCAGTCAAACGAAACAATGGTGAAACAGACCGATATTCAGTGTGCATTCTCTGACTGTGCAGCGGGATTTGCTGTGTCTGTCCGAGTGTGTCCCTGCCTGGGTCGTGTAGTAGGTATGTTCCTGTTCAAGAGGGTTTGGTTTTGGTTAGATAACTGTGCTGTCCTAGATTTTCCGCCCGGAGTCCCATTTTGCCTTCCAGCCAAATGTTTTGTTTGTTTTTGTTTCCAGTTTCATAATAATGAATGCTGATTATGAATATTTCACTCTCTCTCTCTCTGCCCTCCTTTCCTCTGTTCTTCAGGCTCCGGAGCAGGATGAAGTGTTACAGTCTATCGACAGGGCCATCGAAGGGATCCATAACGTGGCCATGAAGAACGGGGGCAAATACAACCTGGAGCAGCGAGACGTGCTACAGTGAGTACAACATTAGCATGCACACAAACACACACAGATGCATACACACACGCACACTCACGCACACACATTTTCCCATTCAGGCACGTGCACAAATAGGGCTCTACCTGTGCAGAGCACATGCCCCTTTGCCCTTCCAGTCTCCAAAGTGCCCTTTTCGGTGGTAATAAAATTCCCCCCTAAATGTTTTATTTTTTCAGAAATGTTTCGGTCATTTTTCTTCGGAACCCACTGCCCGCAAGTCATCGTCAAGTCATTTCAGCAAGTCATGACACCATTTCAGATTGTTCTGAAATGGTTTCTGTAATTAGAAACAGATACGATAAGCATTCCTGTTACATTTGTTGAAAGACAATTTGAACTAAGAAAATTGATTGAACCCAAATTGGACATTTCAATTGATAGGATTCATATAATATTCAATAAATATAGTACCCAACATCCGATTTGGAACAAACCTCTTCATAACAATGAAGTCATCCACGGACCCCCAACACCAAGACTACCCCAACGGCCAGTATACAGTATCAGTTCTCTATGTTTGACAAGTAGTGTATTGCTGGAGTTTTGTTTATTCATACTATGTAATCTCAGTGAATTTAATGATGTCCCCCCCTGTTCAGAGAAATTAGCCATTGAAGTTGCTTGCATTTCCCCTCATAAATTAGTGAAAGTACACCGTTTTGCCCACTGATGCTGCTGTTCCTGCTACTGCCACAACCTTTTATCAATTTTACTGGTCTCTTGTATGTATCAAGTGGATCAAAATTTTTTTTTTGCAACATTGGGTAGAAAACCATTAGCTTTTGCTCATGTAGAAAATAAATTGTGTGGTCATCCTCGCAAGTCAAGCCAGTCCTCCATCAATGCAATTCAGTTTGTCCAAACCTCTCGCCCACACGAAGGCCGGTTGGACGTACTGCCAAATTCTCTAAAACAACATTTTAGACGGCAAGTGGTAGAGAAATTAACATTAAATTCTCTGGCACAGCTCTGGTGGACATTCCTGCAGTCAGCATGCCAATTTCACACTCCCTCAAAACTTGAGACATCTTTGGCGTTGTCTGACAAAACTGCACATTTTAGAGAGGCATTTTATTGTCCCCAGCACACGGTGCACTTATGTAATGATCATGCTATTTAATCAGCTTCTTGATATTCCACACCTGTCTGGTTGATGGATTATTTTGGCAAAGAAGAAATGCTCACTAACAGAGATGTAAAATGTTAGAAAAATACACTTTTTTGTGGAACATTTCTGGGATATTTTATTTCAGCTCATGAAACACAGGACCAACACTTTACATGTTTAATTGATATTTTTGTTCAGTGTAGTATGAATAAACAATACACCAAGCCACAGCTTTATACTACTTGTCAAACATAGAGAACTTATACTGTATACTTGCCGTTAGTGTGGGGTGTGGTGGGTCCGTGGGTAGCTTTTGCCATTTTTTTTGGTCTCCCTCATGTCTCACTCATCGTTTGGAAGAATTTTTGTACAAATCGGATGTTAGTTACTATATTTGTTAAATATTATATCAATTCTATAAATGAAAAGGGCCAATTTGTGTGAAATCAGTTAGCTTAATTTCTCAGAGATCAAAATAATGTTGCAGGAATTCTAATCTTAGGTGTTTCTAACTACAGAAATTATATCAGAATAATCTGAGATGGTGGGTGTCGAAATCCTATTTCTTGTGGAATGACGCAGAGGTAAATCACAATCAGTAAAAGAAATCAGGCTAGCTAACTAGCAGTTTTACATCAGTCATCAACTTCATGATCAGCTGATGGACTTTACAGAAAAACCACATGATTTTACGTTTGAAAATCACATGATTTCACATGAAATCAGGCCCGCTTTCACGTGTAGTTTCATGTTGCTTGACATTTTTTCACGTTATCACATTAACTTCACACAAGATCACATGAAAACATGCATTTTTGGAACACTACACGTGTACACGTCAAATACATGTGTTTTTTCTGTAAGTGAGCCCACCCTTTTTTCACAATGTCAATAATGTCTTTAGGAGGCACTGTAACTAGCTTGATTACAATTGGTGATGATGAGTGAGTGTGTTACAGAAATAAATTGGCCTATGTAAAATAAAAAAATACAAATAAAAATGTTTTGGCTACTGAGGCATTTAGAGCACCTGTCCCCTGAAAAGGTCTGTGCACGGCCCTGCTCCTATTGTTATACCATACACAACCACGCATGCAAACTAGTTTCATGTTGTCTGATATTTGAATGGTCACTATGTAGAATCGTCATGCTGCAGGTTCCTGATTGGTGCATTTTCTGCATTGTGATCAGTTATCTTCATAAGCTCCATCTGAAATAGCCCCCTATTCATTATTTAGCCTGGTCCACTATTTTAGTAGTATTAAATGCTGTTTCAGACATAGCCACTCTCTCTCTCTCTCTCTCTGTGTGTCTGTCTGGAACAGGAAGTTGATCCATCACAGGAAGGAGACCCTGTCAAGGCGAAGTCCAACTTCATCCAGTCACAAGCAGGGCCTGCCCTCATCTACCAGCGAACTGTCCCTCAGCCACACCCCTCAACCACCCAATGGTGTCAGCCGCACCCTGTCAGAGAGTACCGACAATCTTCAAGGGCTTTACCAGGTATTGCAGACTAGTATTCATACACACCTGAACAAGAATACTTCATAGTCAATTTTTTGAGGAACCTGAGACAAGTGCATGCACATAAATATCCTGATATTTACTCTTCTCTCTTGCAGGTGCCTCCTCAGCCCCGCCGTGCAGCACCCATAACCCCTCCCCCTCCTGAGAAACAAAGAGCCAGCCGACGCCCAGGTGACTGTCTCACTATCACCATGGAGACGCAGAGCTACTCATCTTCTATCCAGACACACACAAGCGCACACACACACACACACACACACACACACACACACACACACACACACACACACACACACACACACACACACACACACACACACACACACACACACACACACACATATACACACTACTCATGCAATCTACTGCAACATTACTTCTACACTGACTCTATCCTCTCCCGCACTTCCTTAGTTTTCCTTGTTCTCTCGTTCTCAGCAGAGTTTTCCATTCCTCCACCTCCTGGCCCTACCCCTCCTGCCGGGACTGGCCTGTCCCCCTCGGTCAGCTCCGCCTCCCTGGACTCTGTCTCCTCCCACTCGGTGGTGTCCTCTGATGTCAGCCTGACAAGCGTTGCCAGCACCCCGCCCCCAGTGCCAAGTCGTGTGAAGCCCCCACCCCATCCTCCAGACAACCTGTCCCCCTCTACTCCCTCTCCCCAGCCAGTTCCCTCAAAGAAGGGCCATGCCCCCGAACCACCACCACCACAGCCCACTCCACCACCACAGCCCACTCCACCACCACAGCCCAGCACCGAGGACCAAACAGAAACCGACTGGCCTCTTGCCCCGCCCTCTGTCGCTGAAAGCACCCCCGGCAGCCCCTCTAACTCAGAGCCTGTTCCCGGGACAACAGGGGCGGAGCTTATCGAGCTGGTTCGGAGCAACACGGGCCTGAGTTACGAGCTGTCTCGGGTGGCGGTGGGTGTGGTCGTGGGTCACCTGCAGACCACCCTTCCTCAAGCCTCCTCTGCCTTAGAGAAGGTCCTCCTCTCATTGGTAGAGAGCAAGGTCAGTCACGTAACCGTATAGTCGTAGGATGTCAACTAACTTGCTCCAATATTTCATGTTAGGACTGTGTTATAACCACACCTTCCAGAACAGGGTTCTCCAACTGGCAGCCCGCTGAACGAATTTTGGCTGCAATGATTTTAAATTTTCAGAGTATTTTTTATTTTTTTCCCGTTTTTATTGTTGGACATAAAATACTGTAAAAACACCAGCAAATCAGCTCAAGGTGATTATAATTTTGGAAAATTGTTCCAAAGTATTCCCACATAATAGAGATTATATGTGATCCTATACAAATGTAAGCAAGATTTGGAATTTGTATTTGTATTAAGGCTCCCTCTTCCTGTGGTCCAGCAACATTAAGGCAGTTATATACAAGAAAAAATATATTACATTTCATAACACTTTTCACAACACATGAAGTGTGTTCCCTCAGGCCACTACTCCATACTCTACTATCACATATCTACATGACAAAATCCATGTGTACGTGTGTGTACTGTAGAGCGTGTGTCGTATGTGTGTCTCTTCACAGTCCTCGCTGTTCTATAAGGTGTATTTTTATCTGTTTTTGAAATCTGATTCAACTGCTCTATGTAGTACTGTGCACCCCCAAGATTCTGTTCTTGACTTGGGGATTGTGAAGAAACCTCTGGTGGCATGTTTTGTGGGGTATGCATGGGTGTCCGAGCTGTGTGCTAGTAGTTTAGACCGACACCTCGGTGCATTCAGCATGTCAACACTTCTTACAAAAACAAGGAGTGATGAAGTCAATCTCTCCTCCACTTTGAGCCATGAGAGATTTACATGCATATTATTAATGTTAGATCTCTTTGTACATTTAAAGGTCACCCTGTTCTGAGTCAATTGTAATTTTCAGAGGTCCCTCTTTGTGGCAGCTGACCATACTACTGAACAGTAGTCCCGGTGCGACAAAACTAGGGCCTGTAGGACCTGCCTTGTTGATAGTGTTGTTAAGAAGGCAGAGTAGCGCTTTATTGTGGACAGACTTCTCCCTATCTTAGCTACTGTTGTATCAAATTATTACGTTTTGGTCAAATATTATTTATGTTTGGGCTTCTTGCCGTCAATTTGCGGTCTTCAAATGAATTGTAAATTATATACCGGCCCCCTGACCATCCACTCAAGAAAACGTCGGCCCGAGGCTAAAATCTAGTTGACAACCCCTGCTCTAGGAAGTGACGTTGTCAAATGCGCACGTTATACATCCGCGCCTGACGAGAAACTGTACACAAAGAAACCCGGAAAGCCTGCAAACTACAATGCTCTTTATACCGACTATAATTGTGACAATGTTTCCATCCGAAGTGGCTCTTTGGCAGGTCAAACAGATTCCACGTGCACGTAACATACCTCCCCCCCCTGACCTCTCCCTGTAGGATCAGAGATCTGCGTTGCCACAGGGACAAGTGTGTCACGATGAACAGCGCCTGGAGGTCATATTAGGCGACCTCGCCCGTCACGTCGACGACTCTCAGCAGCGCAGCTGGGCCCTTTACGAAGACCACTCCCTCATCGCATGTTACCTGGAGGAGCTGCTGAAGATACTGGTGAGACACGTGAACTCGGGGACAGTTGACTCAGGGCTGGCACCTGGATAGCGGCTGTGTCCAAAATGGCACCCTATTTCCTGTTTAGCGCACTACATGGAGAATAGGGTTCTGCTTGGGACGGAGCCAAACTCTTTCTTTGATTACCTGTTGGGGTTTGATGTGAGAGGACCACTGAGACCTTTGTTGAATCTAAGGAAGTGTGTGTGTGTGTGTGTATGTGTGTGTGTGTGTGTGTGTGTGTGTGTGTGTGTGTGTGTGTGTGTGTGTGTGTGTGTGTGTGTGTGTGTGTGTGTGTGTGTGTGTGTGTGTGTGTGTGTGTGTGTGTGTGTGTGTGTGTGTGTGTCCAGACGGATGCAGATCCAGTGGTGTGTAAGAGGATGTGCAGGGTCAACCACTCTGAGCCAGTGCTGTCACTAGTGTCCTACTATCAGATGGTAAGCAATTCTACTCCCACACCGTCGCTACTGTTCTCCTGTTGCCCACCCAAGAGGACCGCACTATTGTTAAATGTGTTGTTGGTGCTAGGAATGTACTTCATTATCATAGATTGAGTGACGTCTCACTGGCACGTTGTAAGCGATGTGTAACTGTGTGTTACTTCCTGTGTGCCACTGTGCAGGAGCACCGAGTGTCTCTACGCCTGCTGTTGCTTAAGGTGTTTGGGGCGATGTGTAGCCTGGACTCTGCCCTCATCTCCACCCTCCTCAACTCCATCCTGCCCATGGAGCTGGCCAGAGACCTACAGACTGACACACAGGGTGAGGAGGCCTCCCCTCTCTCTCTCGCTCTCTTTCTTTCTTTCTTACTTCCTCTGCCTTTCTCTCTCTCTGTCTCACTCTCCATCTGCCTGTCTCTCTCTCTCTCGTTGTATCCATCTATTCCTCTGGCATCCATTTCTTTCTTTTCTCTCCCTCTTTGAGACCTCGGTGTCCTTCCTTATGTCTTTCTGATTCAGTCTCTATTATTCAGCATATCTGTGCCCCACTATATTTCTTTCATTAATGTGTGTGTGCCTGTATCTCTTTCATTAATGTGTGTGTGCCTGTATCTCTTTCATTAATGTGTGTGTGCCTGTATCTCTTTCATTAATGTGTGTGTGCCTGTATCTCTTTCATTAACGTGTGTGTGCCTGTATCTCTAACCCCCCCCCCCCCCCCCCCCCCAGAGCATCAGAAGATGTGCTATACATCCTTGGTCCTGACTATGATCTTCTCTATGGGGGAGCAGGTGCCATATCACCACTATGGTACGTGCAATATCCCCTAACCCTTACTATGGTACGTGCAATATCCCCTAACCCCCTTAAATATCACCACGATATTGCTTTAAAAGCCAAATGTGTCAGCTATAGAAACAAAAGTCTAAAATGTATATATTGATTGATTGATTGATATAATTGACATTTTCTCCTCTCTCTCTCTGTGTCTCTCTCTCTCCATCCCTCCCTGCACAGAGCACTTAAACGCTAGCTTTGTTCAGTTCCTGCTAGATGTGGTAGAGGAGGGTCTTCCCTCTGACCCCACGGAACAGCTCCCTGACCTCTGCGTCAACCTCATCCTGGCCTTCAACCTGCACCTCACAGGTGAGTGGACAGAGGCTTTAGACAGAGCAAACACCTTTTAGTTTTTAGCCATCTGCAGTTTCTACATCCATTTTGGACTTCACTTCTAAATGATTCATATGTACCCATTGATTCCTGAAGAACATAACTTATAAACGCCTCATGACGAGCTTAGTTCAACTATCGTACCCCGTCAGAACCCAAAATATAAGCTTGTTTTACTCTAATGTTTGTAAACAAAAGTAGTAGTAAACATACACTGTGTAGTCTCAAAATAAGGTTAAAACTATAATCGTTATATCATGGATGGTCATTCCTTGCATCCATAGATCTGTCTATAAATGTGAGAGTGGTTACAATTCTCCAGCCCCATCCCTCAGCTTTGTTCCCGAAACATTGACGGGTAAACGCTTTGTCAGAGTTTTAACTGCGGATTGGCACTTTAAAGGGCTACTTGACTACTTTTCAACCTCATATTCATCGTGATCTGCAGCACCATACCAATTTAATAATGTATTTAATCAATGTGAGGTGAAGAAATGGTGAAGGGCCCCTTTAATGTGCCATCAGAATAGTGAATCGGGAATGTTCCCTATCAACTGCTTTATGCTTTGGGATAATAGAGACCCAAGTCCTCTTTTGAAAGATTTTGAATTACTTGAACTGTGTGTGTTTGACCTTCGAAGTGTGGTATTTGTGGTAGTGTAAAGTGTGTTATTTGAACGTGGATACTGTATGTTCTGTCTCTCTCTCTCTCAGTGCCCAGCAGCAACGTGATAATGCAGACTTTGATCAAGAAAAACGTGAAGCTCTTTTCTGAGAAAATAGTGCTGCTACTAAACCGAGGAGGTGAGGCACACACTTGTTAACATGGATTTTATTCAATGCAATTCAATACATTTCAATTCAATCGTATTTTTTTCAACCCACTCTCATTCCATTGCCATTTGTTTTCTGTTTTTACATTCTATGCTTCCTTTTTCCCTTTATCTCTCTCTTACTTGTTCTTTCTCTCCTCTCCAGATGACCCTGTGTGTGTCTTTAAACATGCTCCCCCTGCCCCACACTCAGTACTTAAGTTCCTGCAGGATGTCTTCGCCAGCCGAGACTCTGCTAACATCTTCTACCGCACGGACATGATGGTGATGATAGATATCGCTGTTCGATGCATCTCTGACCTCTCATCTGGGGAAAAGGTGAGACTGATACACACACACACACACACACACACCACTCCTCTTTCCATTGGCCAGCCAGCAGGAACCCTCGCCATGACATCATCCCGAACAGGAAAGCGAATGTCCGCTGTATAATGACTGTGTTAATGGCCTCTCGCCCTCTCTCTCTTTCACCTTCCGATCTTTCTTTCTTTTTTTCCTCCTCCTCCCAGTTGAGAATGGAGTACCTCGCGCTCATGCACTCCGTCATGCGCTCCACAGACTACCTGGAGCACCGGCACCGCCTCTCCGACCTGCAGGGCGCGCTGCAAAGGATTCTAAGAGAGGACGACTCGGGAGCGGACGAGGGCGGGTCCACGGCCAAACAGATGGATAAGCTAATAGTGCAGGAGATCTACAAGGAATTCCCTCAGATCAGAGACACCTAGGACGACTGAATATGACAGCGGTGGTGTGCACTCATGAGCCGGTAGTCTGTCTCCTTTATACCGAGGGATGGTACTGTGGCACTTCCTAGGGTTGACGGAAGGACTGTAGTCAGCTACTTAGTTTCTGAGTGTTACAACCCTCCGTCACACTTCTTACAGTTATGAGATAAAAGACGGCATGAGCACCAGCTGTCGCGGCGGTTGATTGCATCCGTTGTGTCATGATTATGATAATGCTATGTAGCTCTTATGACGGAGGATTCAAGTTACCCAACAGCATACTGCATTGTGCTTTAAATGTGCTCCCTTGTACTGAGGGACCAAACTGCGGTGTGAACGGAGGGTCTTGTAACCCTGGGACTGGTGTGCTGTATACCGTCTTCTTACTTTCAGTCTATTCATGTTTCTTGATCACTCTTATTCCTCACCACCTGGCATGGCCTCACAGTATGTTACTGAGACACTTCAAAGAAAAGACAAATTAGGTGATTATACTGATAACAAAACATTCTGGTCCAGTTTCCTAGACACTGATGAAGCCAAGTTCTGGACTGAAAAGCGTGCTCAACGGAGAATCTATATTAACTAGGCTTAATCTGTGTCCTGGAAACCAGACCTCTGACAATAATACATAATACATTCTAGGCTTTGAGGTTAGTTTAATACTCACTATTTATTGCAATGGCAATGCTGCTACATGAGCCTCATTTACCTTAATATCTATGGCTGTGATTCTCTGACTGAGCACAACTTGTGACCCTGCTTTCGCCATTACTTGTGACCTTGCTTTCGCCATTACTTGTGACCTTGCTTTCGCCATTACTTGTGACCTTGCTTTCGCCATTACTTGTGACCTTGCTTTCGCCGTTACTTGTGACCTTGCTTTCGCCATTTCTTGTTACCTTGCTTTTTTCCCTACACTTTATCTACAGTAACCTCCACTCTAGGCATGGCTAAAGTATGACATGCTCTAAATTCTTCTCAACCAGACCACTCTTACTCTGCTCTGCTGCTTGTGCTGTAGATGGAACGTAACGGTACTGTAATAACAAGCTGTAACACGCTGCTTCTACATACTAAGCCTTGACTAACTTCCTATATCGCTATGGCTCTCTGAAAGGGAATGTAGTTATTTATTCATAGGAAATAATAAGGGATTGATAAGATTCGATTGGTCAGTATTTTTTTTTTTTTTAAATGTAGTCTGGGGTTAACTAAGGGACTTGTCACCTAGATTGATTGATTGCTTTGCCCTGATCATTTTGGTCTGAAATCTATCAGTTACCACAGTATGGTGTCTCCCATCCTTAGGATGGCACTCTACTATGCCCCCTACTGTAATTTAACCCTTTACTATAGTACCCCTGAGAATCAGCCTACAAGACACAAAGCTTATCTTCTTAGTTTCCACCAGTTTTGCACGACACACAATTTTTATTTTGCAACTCTCACTCTTACTGACTTCTCTGAGTCACTGTCTCCCTCTCTGTCAGAGCTCTTTCTCTCTTTGTGTCATAGTTTATTTTTACTTGGCTCTGTTAGAGCTAATAGGGGGAAGTGTTTATGTGGCAAAATAGTCGTGGCCGTCATGATGCACGTATACCTAACACACACTTAAAAGGAAGTGTTTACACAAACATATATACCAGAGTGTATTTTCTCTGACGTATGTGTTTTTATTATCCAGTGTTCATGCATAAAAGCTATGCATGTGTGTGTCTATGTGCGGTTTGTGTATATTTTCGTAACTATGTATGGTTTTATCATCGTCCCTGTAGGTTTGAGCCTCCATTGTCCCTTAAGGTACGACTGTGTTATAGCAATAAAACCAACTGAACTATATTTTCCCAATTAAATATATCTGAAATGGTTGTTCAGAGAGGGGTGGTGCAACAAAGTGTATTTTCTTAATGTTTACAATCAACTAATAAACATCTCAATGAACAGTGAGGGTTCCAGTTGTTTTTTGTTAGTGTACTGTACACATTTCGGGTAAATATCAACATTTTAATAAAACAAGATGATTTTGATGCATATTTAGCAATACCAAATGTTTGCCATTTATATGAAATAGTATTTTGAAAAAGTAGGGTCCAATATTTTGTGAGAGGAAATGTTTAATTCTTACTGTAGTGTAGGCCTATAAAAATATGAAGCATTTATGGTCGAACACTAAGGCTTTATAAATGGGATGCACTGTTGAAACGCTACATCCCGAGGGGTTCGTGCTGATTGTACGGAGATTGTGACAGCCGGTTAACTGGCGTCCCTTGACAAAGCAAGAACAAGATGTACGTCAGGAGAAGTGCAGTATTATCATAAGGAGCGTTATACTTGGAATACGGAGGAGGAATGGAGGGAAAAAGAGAGGCAGAGGAGTGTAAGGGCTGTCGTTCTCCTCTTCCTCGGATGAGGAGAGAAGGATCAGTGGACCAATACGCAGCATTCGGGAAATAAGCCATCTCTTTATTTGCAACGATGGCAACACGAAAACAAACACTTACAAATTTACAAAACAAAAAAACGACGTAGACGAAAAAACCTGAACATGAACTTACATAACTAACGTAAAACTCACGGACAGGAACAGACTACATCAAAACGAAACGAACAACCGAACAGTCCCGTATGGTACATACATATACGAACACGGAAGACAATCACCCACAAACAAACAGTGAGAACACCCTACCTAAATATGACTCTTAATTAGAGGAAAACGCAAACCACCTGCCTCTAATTAAGAGCCATACCAGGCAACCCAAAACCAACATAGAAACAGAAAACATAGACTGCCCACCCCAAACACACGCCCTGACCATAAACACATACAAAAACAACATAAAACAGGTCAGGAACGTTACAGAACCCCCCCCTCAAGGTGCGAACGCCGGGCGCACCAGCACAAAGTCCAGGGGAGGGTCTGGGTGGGCAAATGACCACGGTGGTGGCTCAGGCTCTGGACGCTGTCCCCACACCACCATAGTCACTCCCCGCTTCTGTCTTCCCCTCCCAATGACCACCCTCAAACTAACATCCCCTAAATGAACGGCCAGCACCGGGACAAGGGGCAGCACCGGGACAAGGGGCAGCACCGGGACAAGGGGCAGCACCGGGACAAGGGGCAGCACCGGGACAAGGGGCAGCACCGGGACAAGGGGCAGCACCGGGACAAGGGGCAGGTCCCGGCTGATATACTCAGGCAGATCCTGACTGAACGGCCCTCGACGCTCATGGCTGGCTGACGGCCCTCGACGCTCATGGCTGGCTGACGGCCCTCGACGCTCATGGCTGGCTGACGGCCCTCGACGCTCATGGCTGGCTGACGGCCCTCGACGCTCATGGCTGGCTGACGGCCCTCGACGCTCATGGCTGGCTGACGGCCCTCGACGCTCATGGCTGGCTGACGGCCCTCGACGCTCATGGCTGGCTGACGGCCCTCGACGCTCATGGCTGGCTGACGGCCCTCGACGCTCATGGCTGGCTGACGGCCCTCGACGCTCATGGCTGGCTGACGGCCCTCGACGCTCATGGCTGGCTGACGGCCCTCGACGCTCATGGCTGGCTGACGGCCCTCGACGCTCATGGCAGGCTGACGGCCCTCGACGCTCATGGCAGGCTGACGGCCCTCGACGCTCATGGCAGGCTGACGGCCCTCGACGCTCATGGCAGGCTGACGGCCCTCGACGCTCATGGCAGGCTGACGGCCCTCGACGCTCATGGCAGGCTGACGGCCCTCGACGCTCATGGCAGGCTGACGGCCCTCGACGCTCATGGCAGGCTGACGGCCCTCGACGCTCATGGCAGGCTGACGGCCCTCGACGCTCATGGCAGGCTGACGGCCCTCGACGCTCATGGCAGGCTGGCGGCTCTGGCGGATCCTGTCTGGTTGGCGGCTCTGGCGGATTCTGTCTGGTTGGCGGCTCTGGCGGATCCTGTCTGGTTGGCGGCTCTGGCGGATCCTGTCTGGCGTGCGGCTCTAGCGGCTCCTGTCTGGCAGACGGGCGGCTTAGCAGGCTCATTGCAGACGGATGGCTCAGACGGCGCTGGGGAGACGGATGGCTCAGACGGCGCTGGGGAGACGGATGGCTCAGACGGCGCTGGGGAGACGGATGGCTCAGACGGCGCTGGGGAGACGGATGGCTCAGACGGCGCTGGGGAGACGGATGGCTCAGACGGCGCTGGGGAGACGGATGGCTCAGACGGCGCTGGGGAGACGGATGGCTCAGACGGCGCTGGGGAGACGGATGGCTCAGACGGCACTGGGGAGACGGATGGCTCAGACGGCGCTGGGGAGACGGATGGCTCAGACGGCGCTGGGGAGACGGATGGCTCTGGCCGGATACGGCGCACTGTAGACCTGGTGCGTGGTGCCGGAACTGGAGGCACCGGGCTAAGGATAAGCACCTTCCTACTAGTGCGGGGAGCAGGGACAGGGCACACTGTACTCTCAAAGCCCACTCTATAACTGATGCGAGGTACCGGCACTGGTGACACCGGGCTGAGGACAAGCACATCAGGATTAGTAGGGGGAGAAGATACAGTGTGTACAGGGCTCTGGAGACGCACAGGAGGCTTAGTGCGTGGTGCCGGAACTGGAGGCACCGAACTGGATACACGCACTACAGAGAGAGTGCGTGGAGGAGGAACTGGGCTCAGGAGACGCACTGGTAGCCTAGTGCGTAGTGTAGGCACTGTAGGTACTAGGCTGGGGCGGGGAGGTGGCCCCGGAAATACCGGACCGTGGAGGCGTACTGGCACTCTTGAGCATTGAGCCTGCCCAACCTTACCTGGTTGAATGCTCCCGGTCGCCCGACCAGTGCGGGGAGGTGGAATAACCCGCACCGGCCTATGTAGACGAACCGGGGAAACCATGCGTAAGGCAGGTGCCATGTATGCCAGCCCGAGGAGACGCACTGGAGACCAGACGCGTTGAGCCGGCCTCATGACACCTGGCTCAATACCCAATCTAGCCCTGCCAGTGCGGGGAGGTGGAATAACCCGCACTGGCCTATGCACTCGTACAGGAGACACCGTGCGCTCTACTGCGTAACACGGCGCCTGCCCGTACTCCCGCTCTCCACGGTAAGCCTGGGAAGTGGGCGCAGGTCTCCTACCTGCCCTTGGCCCACCACCTCTTAGCCCCCCCCCAAGAAATTTTTGGGTGTTACTTACGGGCTTTTTGGGCTTCCGTGCCAGACGCGTTCCCTCATAACTCCGGTTCCTCTCTCCGGTAGCCTCTGCTCTCCTCAGTGCCTCCAGCTGTTCCCATGGGAGGCGATCCCTACCAGCCAGGATCTCCTCCCATGTGTAGCAACCTTTCCCGTCCAATATATCGTCCCAAGTCCATTGCTCCTTCTTTTCCTGTCCCTTACTCCGTTGAGTTTTCCCTTGCCGCTTGGTCCTAGCGTGGTGGGTGATTCTGTAAGGGCTGTCGTTCTCCTCTTCCTCGGATGAGGAGAGGAGAGAAGGATCAGTGGACCAATACGCAGCATTCGGGAAATAAGCCATCTCTTTATTTGCAACGATGGCAACACGAAAACAAACACTTACAAATTTACAAAACAAAAAAACGACGTAGACGAAAAACCTGAACATGAACTTACATAACTAACGTAAAACTCACGGACAGGAACAGACTACATCAAAACGAAACGAACAACCGAACAGTCCCGTATGGTACATACATATACGAACACGGAAGACAATCACCCACAAACAAACAGTGAGAACACCCTACCTAAATATGACTCTTAATTAGAGGAAAACGCAAACCACCTGCCTCTAATTAAGAGCCATACCAGGCAACCCAAAACCAACATAGAAACAGAAAACATAGACTGCCCACCCCAAACACACGCCCTGACCATAAACACATACAAAAACAACATAAAACAGGTCAGGAACGTTACAAGGAGGTCTAAAATAGAGAATGGGAGGAAGCGGGTGAGCTTGAGCCGGTTGAAAATGGCGGGGAAAAGGGAGATGGTTTGTTAAAGAAGAATAGTAGAAAGTGTAAGCTGAGTGAGTTGAAGACCGGAGGAGAAATGGAAGTGAATGAGGGCGAAGTATCGGAGGTGATAAGTGTGGTGAAGTTCTCTGCTGGTCAGATGTAGCAGGCTCTCCACTTTAAACAAATGAGGGCAAGAGATGTGAATTGTCTTGCTCTCAAGAAAAGGGTGCCATTGAGTGGAGTGATTACTGGGGGTAACGGTAAATGTGAAAGCTGACCAACTGAAGGGGAAGATTCCCAGTGTTTGTGATGCTCACCATTTGGTGCGACGCAGACAGGGTGGCATGAGTGGTGAAACAGAAGAGTCGTTGTCTGCTGTTTTGATGTTGAGTCTTTGGCCGACAAAGTGATGGTAGGATATTATCCTGTACGAGCTTTTGTGACCAATACATTACCTTGTTAAATGTGTCAAGCTTATAGGCATGTGGCAGCAGTGTGTAGGAGGGAGGATCCTCCTACAGACTGGAGAGGTCTGGCAGTAATAAAGAGATGCTCTGCTTTTTGACACCACACTCCAAAAAAGCAAATTCTGCAGGCTCTATTTTTGTCTAATCTTGATTTATTGTCCAGTCTTGTGGTCCAGTGCTGCAAGGAAAGACCTTAGTTACGCTGCAATTGGCCCAGAACAGAGTGGCACATTTTGTTCTTAATTGTAATCAGAGGGCTGATATAAATATTATGCATGCCAATCTCTCTTGGCTAGGATTTGAGGAGACACTGACAGCATCACTTATTTTTTTTAATAAGAAACAATGTGCTCAAAATCCCAAAAAGTTTGCATAGTCAATTTACACACAGCTCTGACACACACAATTATCCCACCAGACATGCCACCAGAGGTATTTTCACAGTCCCCAAATCCAGAACAAATTCAAGAAAGCGTACAGTATTATATAGAGCCCTAATTACATGGAACTCCCTTTCGTCTCATATGGCTCAAATAAACAGCAAACCTGGTTTAAAAAAACAGATCAAGCAACACCTTGCGGCACAACGCCTCTCTCCTATTTGACCTAGATAGTTTGTGTATACATTGATATGTAGGCTATGTGTGCCTTTAAAAAAAATGCATGTAGTTCTGTCCTTGAGCTGTTCTTGTCTTTTGATCTGTATTACGTCATTCTGTATTATGTTTCATGTTTTGTGTGGACCCCAGGAAAAGTAGCTGCTGCTTTTGCAACAGCTAATGGGGATCCTAATAAAATAGCAAATACCTAAGTGTGAGAAGTGTGCAGAAGGGTATGAGACAAAGGAATGTGTAACATTGTGGAAAGTAGTGGTATGGGTTAATTGTAGTGGTGCCCATGGAGCTGGGGATCAGTAATGTCCTGTGTGAGAGAGGCAGGTTGAGGTTTCCAGTGTTAGAGTAGTGCAGATGTTGTCATACGCTGGGGCAGTGAAGAAAGTAGAGGATGATGGGTCAAGGGGGAGGGATCCTGAGAGGAGTGGTGTGAGTTGTAGATTTGTACCAGTACAGAGGGATAAACCAACAAGTGATATATGTTTCAGTAAGATTAGATTTTTGGCATTTATAGCAATGGTTATCAACTGTACTGCAGGGATGGAACGTAAGTCGTGGAAAATCGAGGTTGTGGTGGCAGCTGCAGAGAGGTATTTGGGTGTGCAAGATTTGACGTCAGAAGAGTTACAGGGTGTGTTAAGTGGCGGTGTCCCATCCATTCAGGTTGTTGGCCTGAAGTAGGACTAAATAGATTTAAATAGTGGAGTATGGTATTTATTTATTTTTGGTGAGATTAGTGTTAGATGGTAGGGTATTTGTTTTATTTATTTATTTATTTATTTCAAGCAACGTATAAGGGAGTTATACCCCAGTCTAGTAGGTGGCGGTAATGCAACATTTATTGGATGCCAACCACCGTTAAACCTCATCAAAGAAGAAGGTCGGACACTAAATGAAGAAGAACCAAAGCATTTGTGTAACAGACAATTCGGTCCGGGCATATATCTGGGTGAAAGGTCCACATTGGAAGACACGACGGTGGCTGTCAAGAAATATACCTTTCATTTGAACCGATAGTGGTGACACAGGATTAACCTGTTAGCTAAATAGTTATTTTCCCAACTAGTTACGGATCGTAACGACGCAATATTTTGTGTTTTTCTTTTCTCGTCTTTTCTTGAACAGAAACCATGTCTAAACAGCAGGCGATAAGTCCAGGGAAGAACTTCTTTGCTGGGGGCTTTGGGGGTGTCTGCTTGGTCTTCGCTGGACATCCACTTGATACCATAAAAGTAATTATTTATTTCTCAAAGTAACCCATTCCTCATCTAGCTAGCTGTTAATAATATCTTGCCTCACGAGCCTAACTTTAATTTGTATTTGCTGCACGCAGAATTCAGCAAAGTAATCAATTAACATTTATCTTTACAGATGTATAATTGGTTACTGGATGTGAGTGTCGTGGGTCTTTACATTTGATAGAACTCCTGACATTTTCAAGGGACTGTCAGTTAACCCAATGACCGAGGTCGAGTGTAACATTAGACCATTGACCTATGTCAATTTCTGTCATATCGCACAACATTCACCCTATGACAGTGACTGGCCTGTCATTACAGATGTATTATCACATGAGCCACTTATAGGAAGTAAGAAATACACATTGTAAAAGGTTTATTTATTTTCGGTAATTATTTTTATCCTGTGTGCTTGGTATGTGCTTAATATGCATTTTAAATGTATAAACCAACTCCTATATATGTTTGTACATTTTGAAAAGGTTAATCAAATAAAACATTCCAGGGTTTTTATTTTTACTATTTTCTACATTTTAGAATTATAGTGAAGGCATCAAAACTATGAAATAACACATGGAATCGTGTAGTAACCAAAAAAGTGCTAAACAAATTCAAATGTATTTTAGATTCTTGAAAGTAGCCACTTTGCACACTCTTGGCATTTTGCTTTGCACACTCTTGGCATTTTCTCAGCCAGCTTCATGAGGGTTGAGGTCGGGTGATCTGATGCAGCACTCCATCACTTTCCCTGGTCAAATAGCCCTTACACAGCCTGGAGGTGTGTTTTGGGTCATTGTCCTGTTGAAAACAAATGATAGTCCCACTAAGCGCAAACCAGATGGGATGGCGTATTGTACCATCACACCACCTCCTCTGTGCTTCACGGTGGGAACCACACATGCGGAGATCACAGATGACAGCTTTGCACACACTTGGCATTCTTTTAACCAGCTTCATGAGGTAGTCACCTGGAATCCATTTCATTTAACAGGTGTGCCTTGTTAATTTGTGGACTTTCTTTCCATAATGCATTTGAGCCAATCAGTTGTGTTGTGACAGGTTAGAGGTGGTATACAGGAGATGGCCCTATTTGGTAAAATACCAAGAACAGATCAAATAATCAAAGAGAAACGACAGTCCATCATTACTTTAAGACATGAAGGTCAGTCAATCCGTAACATTTCAAGCGCTATGATGAAACTGGCTCTCATGAGGACCGCCACACGACAGGAAGACCCAGAGTTACCTCTGCTGCAGAGGATACGTTCATTCGAGTTAAATGCACCTCAGATTGTCGCAACACAATAAATGCTTCACTGAGTTCAAGTAACAGACGCATGTCAACATCAACTGTTCAGAGGAGACTGTGTGAATCAGGCCTTCATGATCAAATTGCTGCAAAGAAACCACTACTAAAGGACACCAAAAAGAAAAAGAGACTTGCTTGGGCCAAGAAACACAAGCAATGAACATTAGACCTGTGGAAATCTGTCCTTTGGTCTGATGAGTCCAAATTTGCGATTTTTGGTTCCAACCACCGTGTCTTTGTGAGACGCAGAGTAGGTGAACGGATGATGTCCGCATGTGTGGTTCCCACCGTGAAGCATGGAAGAGGGGGTGTTATGGTGTGGGGGTGCTTTGCTGGTGACACTGTCATTTATTTAGAATTCACGGCACACTTAACCAGCATGGCTACCACAGCATTCTGCAGCGATACGCCATCCCATCTGGTTTGGGCTTATTGGGACTACTGTTGTTTTTCAACAGGACAATGACCCAACACACCTCCAGGCTGTGTAAGGGCTATTTGACCAAGAAGGAGAGTGATGGAGTGCTGCATCAGATGACCTGGCCTCCACAATCACCCGACTTCAACCAAATTGAGAGGGTTTGGGATGAGTTGGACCGCAGAGTGAAGTGCTCAGCATATGTGGGAACTCCTTGAAGACTGTTGGAAAAGCATTCCTCATGAAGTTGGTTGAGAGAATGCCAAGAGTGTGCAAAGGGTGGCTACTTTGAAGAATCTAAAATATATTTTGATTTGTTTAACACTTTTGTAGTTACTATATGATTATTTGTGTCATATCATAGTTTTGATGTCTTCACTATTATTCTACAATGTATAAAATAGTCAAAATAAAGAAAACACTTGAATGAGTAGGTGTGTCCAAACATTTGACTGGTACTTATATATATAGATCTCTTAATCTATACATAAGTAATGTCATGTGTGTAGACTTATAGGGTGAGTATGTTCATATCCTCCTCTCTCTTAGGTGCGCATTCAGACCATGCCTGTGCCCGGCCCTGGCGAGAGCCCCCTGTATAGAGGCACCTTTGATTGTTTCAAACAGACCCTTGCCAAAGAGGTGGGTAATAGTAGGTGTATGGCTTTTTGGTTTTCCATTCAATGTATTTGTTAGTTCACCACTCTTTGCTCTCTCTTATTCATTCCTTCTCTCTCTCATGTTCTCTACAACAGGGGTTCAAAGGCCTGTACAAAGGCATGGCAGCCCCTATCATTGGAGTCACGCCCATGTTCGCTGTCTGCTTCTTCGGCTTTGGCCTGGGCAAGAAACTACAACAGAAAACCCCTGACGATGTCCTTACGTAGGTGATTGTTCCATAGTAGAGTGTCTTCCCCATTTTTTTTAAATGGTGAAATTGTGTGCGGGCGGATGTATGCTTATGTGTGTGTGTTTGTGCATTACCATCCGCTGTCCCTCTCAGGTATCCACAGCTGTTTGCTGCCGGCATGCTGTCAGGCGTGTTCACCACAGCCATCATGGCCCCTGGAGAACGTATCAAGTGTCTCCTACAGGTGAGCAACGCACTGACTGAAGTGAACGTAGGTTAACAAGGATTAGGTTAACTGGGTTTTGGATAACAGGCTGAGGTCTAAGGAGATGCGTTTCAGTGAACCGCACTCACGTGATAAGGAGCCTTGCCATAAACCGGAAGACTTACATTCCCTGGGCTAACACAGGCATGAAGAAGACCCAGGGTTCCAACCTAGTTGGTTACATTACATTTTATGTGTGTACAGATCCAGGCGGCCAAAGGGGAGGTGAAGTATGCTGGGCCCATGGACTGTGTGAAGCAGCTGTACAAAGAGAGTGGGATCAGGGGAATCTACAGAGGCACTGCTCTCACCCTCATGAGAGGTACTTCCTGACTGAATTTTCACCGAGTGTACAAACATTAGGAACACTTTCCTAGTATTGAGTTGCACCGCCCTTTTTGCCCTCAGAACAGCCTCAATTAGTCGGGGCATGGACTCTACAAGATGCCAAAAGTGTTCCACGCGGATGCTGGCCCATGTGGACTCCAATGCTTCCCACAGTTGTGTCAAGTTTGCTTGATGTCCTTTGGGTGGTGGACCATTCTTGACACACTATTGAGACACTATTGAAACTATTGAGTGTGAACCCAGCAAGGTTGCAGTTCTTGACACACTCAAACCAGTGTGCCTGGCACCTACTACCATACCCCGTTCAAAGGCACTTAAATATTTTGTCTTGCCCGTTTACCCTCTGAATGGCACACACACACAATCCATGTCTCAGTTGAACTCAAGGCTTTAAAATCCTTCTTTAACCTGTCTCCTCCCCTTCATCTACACTGATTGTAGTGTATTTAACAAGTGACATCAGTAAGGGATCATAGCTTTCACCTGGATTCACCTGGTCAGTCTGTCATGTTCCTAATGTTTTGTACACTCAGTGTAAGTCTTATACCCGTTTCTCTGATATCTAACTCTATCTAGATACTTGTGTTCAGTAGTGATTGTGTAATTAAGACACAACTGAGTTTTTCCGAGTAATTCTGACAGTTTCTTACTTTGTTTCTCAGACGTGCCAGCCAGTGGGATGTATTTCATGACCTATGAATGGTTGAAGCGCCTCCTCACACCAGAGGGCAAGAGGTGAATGTGTGTTTACTGTGTGTGTATGCCAATGAAACCCTAAGCACGTGTGTCTTTGTCCCCACAAAATATATTTTACAGCTGTTTTGTGAATCTATGTATGATTAGCTGTTTATCTGTGTTATTGTTTGTGTGCCTTGTAATTTCTTTGTCATGGCATGTGTGTATTGTTTGTAATTAATTGGTGATTGGTTGTTCCACAGCCCCAATGAGCTGAGTGTTCCTAGTGTTCTATTCGCTGGAGGGATGGCAGGAATCTTTAACTGGGCCGTGGCCATTCCCCCCGACGTTCTCAAGTCTCGCTTCCAGACAGGTGTGTCTTTGGCATTTCTGACTAAGCCCCATTTTTGGTGTAAATACTGTTTAATATGTATTTCTTACCAGGTTGGGGTCAATTCAGTCAATTCTGGAAGTAAACTGAAATTACAATTCCAATTTTACATTTTCCTCATAGAAATCATTGTGGAAAAATGGAAGTAGAATTAGAAATTAAATTTACTTCCTGACTTGAAATCGAATTAACCTCAACCCTGATGTCTTGTGTTGTCTTTTTTCTAACTGTAGTATATAGCTTACCAACCGTACTGTCTGTTTGGTTTAGAGTAGTAGAGTGACTAAAGGCGTAAGCGATTTTCAGTTCGGCTGGCGCCTAGCCCAAACTCAGCTAGCCTGACCGAACGAGTGTGCTCGCATACTCCTTTAAAAGACCTTCGCTTGAAAAACGAGGGAAAAAAGCAGCAATAGTACTGTTTGTCCATTTTGAAACGCCATAGACAGTATACACTTCCTCAAAATAGTCCGAATTAATCTAAGATAAGTCAAGAAATCTGGTGTCCGGACAGCCCAAAAAAAAACTCACCGAAGTTCAAAACGAACAAAAATGTCGTCATAATTCTGTATATGCACAAACTCTTCAGAACTGTTTCGGGTTGGGAAGCATGCGGACGCCTTAAGTGTACTGTGTAAAACAGTAGGATGACTGGAGCCCTCTCTCTCTCCTCCCAGCCCCTGAAGGGAAGTACCCTAATGGTTTCCGGGACGTTCTACGAGAGCTGCTGAGGGAGGAGGGCGTGGCCTCTCTGTACAAAGGCTTCACCGCTGTCATGCTCAGAGCTTTCCCCGCCAATGCAGTGAGTACACACGCTCTACTCACATACAGCACATACAGTCTGTTTAACTCTCATCACACTCACTGGCCAGTCAGAGATGGTACTCACACATGCTACGTCCACCCTACTCACTGATCTCCTATAACCACTTAATTACAGCATATCATACGCAGAATAAACAGTATGGTTTAGTGCACAAAACTTTAAAATCACCTGCATTCTAGAGTCATAATACAATCACCCCTTGCCTGTAGAAATGTTACACTTTTCATGAAGTCAGTTAATGGTGACCACATTGATCTATTCTCCCCTTAGGCTTGTTTCCTTGGGTTTGAAATGGCCATGAAGTTCCTGAACTGGGCAGCACCCGGTCTGTGATCCCTGTCCACGGCCCAGGCGTAGACGTCAGAGACAGAACTCACTAACACAGTGGAGACCGACAGTACTCGCATACATACACTTACGCAGAGATACACATTGAAAGTCTGACTGGCATACAGACTGAGAAAGATGCACACATTGTAGAGGTGGACAGAGGGGGGGAACGCACACATTGTTCTCACTCCTTGGTGTTTTGCTTGCATTTTGTTTAGTTTTTTTGTGTTTTTAATTAGAACATTTGTGAATTGAACATGTGCCTTTACTTACTCAGAGTGAGTCTGCATATCAGGGAATAGGTACATTTTCACAGGGTGCGTATAATGTGTGTTAGTATGCCGTGTGTGTGCGTGTGTCTCTGTGTGTGTGTTTAAACAGAAAACATAGTGCTTTTAAAACATACCAGTACATTAAAACATCCCCGAATAGTCTCATTCCAAACTGTGATCCAGTAACCAAATCATTGCGTTGGAAATTGATAGTAGATTTATGAATGAATGAATGAATAATACTTTTCTCCAGGGTTGTTGCAGATGTAACTTATGCCACAACATGGAGAACCCTCATTGGGCCATTGTCTCATGTTTGTATGTGTCATTATGTATGTATGTAAATAAATACAATGAAATCATGATCTACTTCTAATTTCCAATTAGAACATCTTATTACACGTATATAACTATATATTTACTGAGCACCTCCGTCAAGGTCTGATACACAATAAGCCTAGACAGGCATGAATTACATTTGATCTAAAAAGTTGTGACATAGCCTAGTACGCCCGGTCAATACTTTCCGATACGCTGCTTCTAGTCTAAATGCGGAAACCCGTAGACCCGTCAATCAACCAGTAGACGCGGACTGGGAGTGGATTAAAATGGGCAGAACTGCGCTGTGCGCATTTAGCAAAGTATGCATAATGTCAGACCATAACTAATATTCGAAAGGCTACATTGCAAAGAGGTTGGTAAATTGGTTACAATTTATCTGTTTTGATAGCTGTCATTGGTAGTTTTTAGTAAATGTATTTTGATAGCTGTCATTGGTAGTTTTTAGTAAATGTATTTATAGTTATGTGATACTTTTTTTTAGGCCCATTGTTATGGATTAGGCAGATTGTTTTACTCAAATGTGTATTTTTAACTTGTCAAAGGTCATTTAAAGGCTACCATAGTTCTATGATGAGCATCGAGATACCTGTTGGTTTGAAGGACATGCTGCAAGGATACACCGTGGAGGTACTCCGGCGCAGACCGACAGATTTGGTTGAATTGGCAATCCAATATTTCACGCGTCTTCAGGAGAGCCGAAACCACGACAAACATGCTAAAGACAGCCCGGTCAATTCTGCTCGAAAGGGGGTGGCTTTTGATAGTAATTCGTTTGAATCCGATGAAGATGAGGACTCTGATGACTATAGTGAGTGGCATTTTGCATCTCTATTTTACAATAATCTTCATGATTTGATTATTAAATATATTTAAATAATTTCCAATGTTCTTTATTTCTGTTATAACCTTTTTACTTAATTATTATAACTTTTTACTCGCTCCCACTTGCACACATAATAGGCTACATAAATAAGCGCACCAAATGCATAATGAATCATTATCTCATGATATTAGTCTCTATTCGATAATACTTTGAAGTCCTTTTTAAGTCATCTGCACGCCAGTTGAATGGGTTCTCATTGTAACGTGAGGGCCCCTGTAGTCATATGATTTTCTCTTCCATTGCCAGAGGTTATCAGATGATATGATGCTACTGAATAGCTATTTGTCCTGATTTATTTCATTATTCAGTAGCCTATTTAAAGCAACATGAGATAATGAACGTTTGTTTGAGGGTGTCTCAATCACTTTTGATAAATCAGCTGCTGTACTCTGACAAAAATGGTTAAAGGAGAAAATAAGAGAATGTATCTGGCATGGTAGTAGTACCATCCCCTACCCTACTCATTTACTGTTGGATGTATCTATGTAAGTATATTTAGACAGAATTGGGTGTAAGCTCGGCCTCCCGAGTGGCGCAGCTGTCTAAGGCACTGCATCGCAGTGCTTGAGGCGTCACTACAGACCTGGGTTTGATCCCAGGCTGTGTCGCGGGAGACCCAGGAGGCACCGCACAATTGGCCCAGTGTCGTCCGGGTTAGGGGAGGGTTTGGCCGGCCTTTCCTTGTCTCATCACGCTCTAGTGACTCCTTGTGGTGGGCTGGGCGCCTGCAAGCTGACCTCGGTCGCCAGCTGGATGGTGTTTCCTCTGACACATTGGTGTGGCTGGCTTCCGGGTTAAGCGAGCAGTGTGTCAAGAAGCAGTGTGGCTTGACAGGGTCATGTTTCGGAGAACGCATGGCTCTTGACCTTCGCCTCTCCCGAGTCCGTAAGATAGTTGCAGCGATGGAACAAGACTGTAACTACCAATTGGAAATCACGAAAAAGGGGTAAATAATTATTGGGTGTAAGCTAAAGTGTGTCAAATGATTCATAAGAACAACTAATATTGATGTTCAGTGGAACCAACTTCATTTCCAGCACTGAAACATCTCTCTCTTTCTCTAGTGCCACCTCCCACCCCAAATAAATACAGTCGCAGAGTATCTGGTGAGCCTCATCATTGGGTTTTGCATCCATTATATGCAGTGTATGAAGAATCTTATTTCTGTCTCTCACTTGTGTGTTACAGTCACAACATTCCCTTTGGGAGTATTTGTTTGTCCCCAGTGTGTCACTGTGTTCCCCCCCACCCCCCCACAGTGTGTGCGGAGGCCTACAACCCAGACGATGATGAGGATGATGACTTTGAGCCAAGGGTGGTACACCCCAAATCAGATGAGCAGCGTCGCAGACTCCAGGACGCCTGCCGAGATATATTACTGTTTAAAACCCTTGACCAGGTAAAGTATTGTATTCAAGCCTCTGTCTTCAGGTATTGAGAGTTACTTCTAAGTTAAGAGGAAATACAGTTAGTCTTCCTGTTAGAGTTATTTTATCTTGTGTTCGGTTATGAACGAAACAAACACTCTCTTAATAGTCATCCTAACACATTGGAGTTTGTATTGATTTATACTGAACAAAGATATAAATGCAACATGTAAAGTGTTGGTCTCGTGTTTCATGAGCTGAAATAAAAGATCCCAAACATTTTCCATACGCACAAAAAAGCTTATTTCTCTCAAATTCTATGCACACATTTGTTTACATCCCTGTTAGTGAGCAATTCTCCTTTGCTAAAATAATCCATCCACCTGACAGGTGTGGCATATCAAGAAGCTGATTAAACAGCATGATCATTACACAGGTGCACCTTCAAATCAAATTGCATTTGTCACACGCGCCGAATACAACAGGTGTAGACCTTACAGTGAAATGCTTACTTACAAGCGCCTAACAAACAATGCAGTTTTAAGAGATAAGAACAGCAAATAATTAAAGAGCAGCAGTAAATAACAATAGTGGGGCTATATACAGGGGGTATCAGTACAGAGTCAATGTGCAGGGGCACCGGTGTCGAGGTAATTGAGGTAATATATACATGTAGGTAGAGTTATTAAAATGACTATGCATAGATAATAAAAGAGAGTAGCAGCAGCGTAGAAGAGGGGGCAGGAGGCAATGCAAATAGTCTGGGTAGCCATTTGATTAGATGTTCAGGAGTCTTATGGCTTGGGGGTAGAAGCTGTTTAGAAGCCTCTTGGACCTAGACTTGGCGCTCCGGGTGCTGTGGACAATAAAAAGCCACTCTAAAATGTGCAGTTTTGTCACACAACACAATTCCAGATATCTCAAGATTTGAGGGAGCATGCAATTGGCATGCTGACAGCAGGAATGTTCACCAGAGCTGTTGCCAGAGAATTTAATGTTAATTTCTCTACCATAAGCCACCTCCAACGTCGTTTTAGAGAATTTGGCAGTACGTCCAACAGGCCTCACAACCGCTGCCCACATTTAACCAGCCCAGGACCTCCACATCCGGCTTCTTCACCTGCGGGAACGTCTGAGACCAGCCACCAAGACAGCTGATGAAACTGAGGAGTATTTCTATCTGTAATAAAGCCTTTTTGTGGAGAAAAACTAATTCTGATTTGTTGGGCCTTGCTCCACAGTGGGTGAGCCTATGCCCTCCCAGGCCCACCCATGGCTGCGCTCCTGCCCAGTCATGTGAAATCAATAGATTAAGGCCAAATGAATTCATCTCAATTGACTGATTTCCTTATATGAACTGTAACTCAGTAGAATCGTTGAAATTGTTTTTGCTCAGTATATTTGTGTGATGGTTGTTGCTGGGTGTCCTAGTTTAGAATGCACACACACACACACACACACACACACACACACACACACACACACACACACACACACACACACACACACACACACACACACACACAAAACATACAAAACATACATCTTCTAATGTATGAGTGTTGTTTCTCTCTTTCAGGAGCAGTTCTCAGAGGTGCTGGATGGCATGTTTGAGGTATTGGTCAAACCACAGGAGCACATCATAGACCAGGGGGACGACGGAGACAACTTCTATGTCATAGAGAGGTGTGTGTGTGTGTGTTTTATTCACGTCACTAAATAACTGATTAAAACACTGTTTGGCAATGAAGGTCTACAGTAGCCTCAAAAGCACCCTCTAGGGTAGCACCATGTAAGCTATTTTCTGTCCTCTGGGTACATTGAATCCATCCAATCAGAGGATCAGAGAATGAATCTAGTACTGAAAGCATAAGCTCCAGCTAGCTAGCACTGCAGTGCATGAAGTGTGGTGAGTAGTTGACTCAAAGAGAGAGAAAGACAATAGTTGAACAGTTTTGACAAATTCATTTCTTCAACAATTAAGAAGCAGCAGAGAGAGAGCTAGCTATATTTCATTGTAATGTTTTTCTTCTTAGTTTACTTTTTACTTACTTAGCTAATGCAGCTAATTTAGCCTACTCACAACCTGACTCAAACAGAGATGACCGCTATTTGTGTTAGCTAGCTGACTAAGGCTATCCAACATTGCAACTCTTTCAAGACAAGATAAGCTTTCGATTTTAGAAATGTATTGCCACTGCCTGTGTAACTGCTAAACTGCTTGCTGTACACTGTACTGCGTGATTGTATGCATTAATTGGCTTGTGGGTTTACAAACGCAGTAGCTCTAGTTTGTCGACTATAACGTTAATATGGTGACAACAATGTAGGCTGTGTAGCGGTTAGTGGTTATGGTATGAAAGTTTGGCTTCAAGAGGTTTTTGCGGCTGGTTATAGACAGCTGTTGTGTTGTGCACTGAAATCAAAAAGCGTAGGGAAAAGGTGATATGCACGAAGGAATTAACGAGCAAAGTGATCATGCTGTTTGTATGTGGCTGCTATGATAGTTAACTGAGTGTGCGGCTGTTTAGGGGTGTATTTGTTGTGTCGATTTTGTTGCAAAATGTTTCTTAAACAGAAGCAAAGAGAACGAAGCGGGGAGGGACCTACCTGAATTTGTACAATAGAAACTCTCATTTTGGACTAATGCTTACACCCCAGATCATCAGCTAAATACAGGCAAGAGTATGCAAGGCGGTATTGAATGTGTCACTGTCTGTCACCTTGATTACTACAATTTGTCTCTTGACCTGTACAACTATGTTATAAACTTTCATTTGTAGGCTAGGTTTTAGCAACCTCGTGATGGGTATATGACAAATACGAGTATCGTGTAGTAGCCGAAACCCATCGATTTTACATTGAGCTGTGTGAATGGAATATGAATGACAGTCATCCAATATGCTGTAATAGAAATAAGGCCATGCTCATAAAATAAATACGTCCTCCCTAATCTTAAACAGCACTGACCACCACTAATGTGAATGTGATGTCCTCTGATTGCTCTGATGTCTTGTGTACCTCTGTGTGTTGTAGGGGCGTGTATGATATTATTGTGCAGATTGACGGAGTTGGGAAATGTGTGGGGAAGTATGACAACAAGGGCAGTTTTGGGGAGCTGGCGCTCATGTACAACACCCCACGTGCTGCCACCATCATGGCCATCCAGGAGGGGGCACTGTGGGGACTGGTGAGTCACAGTAGGAGACGAACGATCCTACTTTATACGTGGGTTTTTTTTCAGTGAGAGATGAGTAACCGGTATGTGTACGTTTTAGGATCGGGCCACATTTCATAGACTCATAGTGAAAAACAATGCCAAGAAGAGGAAGATGTACGAAGCCTTCATTGAGTGTGTACCCCTTCTAAAGTCTCTCGAGGTCTGTTTCATTTGACCACAACATCTTAAAGTGCTTCACAATAAAAGTGTACTGTGCAGTTTGTTTCAAAGGACACCATAAGCGAATGAATCACATTGCACACACAGAATCCATTGTAAACAATCTTTCCTCTCAGAATGCATGCGAAGATCAAGAATGCATGTAAAGATCATTGGCTTGTGGGTTTATACTTTTATCACACCATCGTCTGTCCTCGTCTTGCTCTTTCTCAGCTCTCTGAGAGGATGAAGATTGTTGATGTGGTGGGAATGAGAGTGTTCAGAGATGGGGAGTGCATCATAACACAGGTATTGTCGACTTTTGCTGTACATTTTTTATATTTGCTAACAATTCTCCTTTACTTCGTACTGTATCACTGCCGATTCCACTGCATTTCTGCACTCTTAGGGGGATAAGGCAGATTGCTTCTACATTGTGGAGTCTGGGGAGGTGAAGATCATGATAATAAGCAAAGTAGGTGTACATGTTTTTCGCCTTCCCTAGGAGGTGTGTTAGATCTACTGTATAAATAATGAGTTTGCTGTGGGTACCTGCTGCAAGGCACTGTATGTATTGTATGTATAGCTTCTTTGGAATGTGGTACGGCTGGCTTTCCTGCCTTTGCAGCTCGTGCTTTTGCAGCTAGTAAAATTAATGTATCAGGTTGGGTGGTAGATAAGGAACGGATAACTGTAATTGTTAAGAGTTATGGAATCGGTTACATCAGTACAGCAGTATCATCATCATGTCTACGTCTCCCTACCTAGACTAAGGCAGGACAGCAGGGTAATGCAGAGGTGGAGATTGCACGCTGCTCTAGGAGCCAATACTTTGGAGAGCTGGCTCTGGTCACCAACAAATCACGTGCAGCATCCGTCTACGCCGTGGGAGTTACCAAGTGCTTGGGTACGTTGTATGTACACACATACAAACCATTACTCTTCAGTCGTGAAAATTGATATTCATGGTCATTCTCTCTGTCTGTCTAAAGCAGTTAAAAATGAATAGATCATAGACTGTATTCATGCGTAAATTAAGCGTAATTTCCTTTCTATGCACCTGTCTCTCTACGCGTATTCTGACCTCGAATTTAAGCATGAGAATAGCATGCTATTCACCCGCTATTCTGTTTTGGGTGGAGATCTAAGAAATGAAGTTGTGTCTACAGATAGGCCGTATTCTGACCTTGATTTAATTCCCTCATAATTCCACCACCTTTATGTGCAATGAAACGATGAATAAAGTTGAGCAATCTACTTATTTTATGCCCTTGGGGGAATCTCCGTCACCATCTTGGAGGGTGGTCCAAATGATAAACCAAGCAAGGGAAGTTTGCAATATATTTTTGTTTGAGTATCTTTTGGAAATTGTAGAGAAAAAAAAATGTCCTTCAGAAGTTCCAGCTAGGCAGGCTAACGTTAGTTAGCTAATTAATTTGCTAGCTATCATACAGTAGGCATATATTAATAATTATATATTTAATATAAGTAGACATGCAATCATAATTGACTGTAGCGCATATAAAGCACCCACAAGTTGAAAACACAATCATCGCGGGATGAACGAGTGACGAAATTCCGGCCAAGGATGGACCTTTAAAAATCATTCCTGACACATTTGGGGCTTTTTATGCGCGAACTGGCCATGCTCGAGCAGAAAATTCGCGGCTAAAGTCTGGCTGCTGAGGAGAAATTTGTTTCACTGTTAGTAAAGGTACATTGACTCTGTCCACTGCTGAAATGGCCTCTTCCTGCGGAGATATTCTGGTTAAGGAGATTGACAAACGTGCGTCTGGCCAGGCGTTCGAGGTGATCGTAGGAGCTCAAGCTCCAGACGCCAAGGGAGAGTTCCCCCTTTCCCCCCCCCAAGAAGAAGGACCTGTCCCTGGAGGAGATTGAGGAAACTAGAGGCTGCAGAGGAGAGGAGAGGAGGAAGTCCCATGAAGCGGAGGTTCTGAAACACCTCGCTGACAAGCGGATGCATGAGAAGGAGGTGCAAAGGAAAGCCATGGAGGAGAACAACTTCCGCAAGATAGCAGAGGAGAAGCTTAACCAGAAGATGGAGGCTAACAAAGAAAACAAGGAGGCCCTTCAGGCAGCCATGAGTGAGAAGGACAAAAAACTGGAAGAGGTGCGTGCTAAGAAGGAAACCAAAGAGGGCGGTGCCGAGACATCAGAAAACTGAACAGTTCAGTCTATAGGGGAATTGTATACTATAGGGTTTTTTACGTATCCAAAGATTGATTTATATTTAGTTGATGGCCAGTATTTTTGTTCACTGCCACCCACTTTATGAAGAAAAATAAGTTCTCCCAGTTTGTGAATTTAGCTTCTCTACTATAAGTGTACTTGCTATAGTTTTACATGTGGATATTTGTCTCCTTGTTGCTTCTATTCCACGGCTGTCTAGATGTTACTAGCCTTCAAATCCTCAATTCCTTTCAAATGGCATTGGAGGATAGGATCCAAGGTAATGTCCTTATACCACCAATGAAGCTTTGAGAGATTAACGAAAAAAGGACTGAGGAAGCAAGAATTTGACCTCAAGTAACTGTTTCATACATAGCCCATTTCTTTGGATATGTAGCTTTTGTCATTGCAGCTTCTGACCTAATGAAAAATAGCAGTGTACGTAGTTGTCCTTTAAGGAAGCATGTGCTGTGCATAGGCCCTTGACATGATCTCTCTATTCCATAGTGCAGCTTTGGAACAGTGTCCCCGTGTATCTCACACCTGACTGTTCATAGCACTTATTGATCACTGTTTGTTAACATATTGATTGGTTTCACCTTTCTTCACAGCATCAGATGTTGTATTGCAGCTTTTGCTGTTCAGAGATCTGCTAGTCTTGTTCTTTAAAGAACTAGGGCTGATATGGCATCCTGATCCTATTACACTACCCAAAAGTAGTACACTATAAGGAATAGGGTGCCATTTCAGACACACCCTAAATCTAATCTTTGTGCCACTGCAGATTTTATGCGTTTGTAAAGTGGAGTTTTGTTTCAAAGCACATGACTTAGTGCTGTTGTAGGGCAATGAAGTAACTTTGCCAGACTTTTGAATCATCTAGGATGTTACTGGAAGTGGGTCCACACATGGAATGCAAAAGAGGAATTCACTTTGGATTCTTAACAGATGTTACTAGTTGACTTAACAGATGTACTAAAAAATAAAATTGTTAAACGGCAAAAACATATTTAAAAAATAAAATCATTCCTGCCTCCCTCGCCCTTGCCCTGCAAGTGTAAACTCGGTCAAACGTCATCAGAAGTGTTCACTTAATTTGAGGGCTGAGGGGATAGGGTGTGTCTTTTAAGTGTTTGGAACGCAATTTGTTGTGTGTCCCTGGCTATCCGTCAATAAAAAATATAAGGTATCTTTACTTTTACTCAAGTATGACAATTGAGTACTTTTTCAACCGCTGCCATTCTCCATGCACTCTAATTTACAAATTGATAAGAGCTATTGATAATAACTAGGTAAATTAGAAAGCCATTTGGATAAGGGGGTTGTAAATATAAATGACATTATTTTTTTAAATCTATGTCACCTTATGATCACTGGAGACAAATGTGAAACCAGTCACATGGCAGCAAACTGAAGCAAATTTACATATCACCTTTCCCACAGTAGAGTTTATGAAATGTTGGCCTTATAACTTGCAGATATGAAATGTGGAGACCCAAGCTATAGGCTTCTGTAGCCATATGCAAATTATAGTATAGCGCCAAACCTACCGAGTTGATTTATGATTTCTAGAATATTTGAATTGTATTTTAATTGTAACTGTATTTTGTACGATTTGTATCGTGTTAGGTCCCGAACAGTCATTCCCATTTAAAATAGCATTTTGAGTGACTGAAATATCATCCATAATATTTTTGGGTAATGGAAATGCGAAAACTACCAGGAAGTTTGAAAAGACAGGCTGAGTGGGAAGGGAGTTTATTGTCATGAGCTCGCCTTGACTGACAGCTGTTTGAAACGCCTAGGCCAAGAAATTTGGATAGTGAGCGGTGTTGCAGTATAATCCTCTCAAGCTAATTTGGTGATACACAAAGCAATAACCTGGTTTCCATCGAACCTTTTCATGCGAGTAAAGTAAATAACGGATAAAAAATGTTATTACCTGCCTGACGGAAACATTTTTCTATTTGGTAAACGTTCTAATTGTCAACAAAACAAAATACGCTAGACAAGGCGAGAGATTTTTGTGTCGGTAAAATTAATTATTCGAGAAATGTCGGTGGAAACGCTTTTATGCGTAAATATTGATATAATAACCATCAAATCGAAGTAAATTTGGAGTCACGCGATGACATGTTGTGTGGTCCTCGCACCACGACTCGGGAAAGCATGCAGTTTATTAGGCTACAGATGAAATAAATTATAAAGAACTTCACAGGGTGATGAAAGTGCAAGGTGATGAGCTTGATGCTCCTTTCCAATAAATATCCAGGGTCTTATTCTGGTGACATGATAATCGATGCTTGGCTGCAGTTTGACAAGTAAAAATAATCTTGCTTTTGTCCATATAATCTCATCATGTAAACGACTGGTGCGCTCTAGCCAACAGCGCCCAGATAGCGCACTTGCCAATAATATAAGAGTGGGCACATTCACTATATAACTCAGTAGAGTTGAAAATGCGATGGAAACCTATTTAACTTGTATTTTTTATTCCGTACATGGGAATTTAACCACAAAATGTATGTTTATCTGCACTATATCATCGCGCTCGCACAGCCTTTTATCTGCAACAAGTCCATTTTATGGAAACATCTCTGGTGGGAAAATGCGCCTTTGTTATTATGCGGATTTTAGAATATTCTGAAGACCTAGCTAGCCAGTAACTAGCTAACACCAGACACAGATTAAAGGGGAGAGAAATAAGTACACTACACGACCAAAAGTATGTGGACACCTGCTCATCGAACATCTCATTCCAAAATCACGGGCATTATTATGGAGTTGGTCCCTCCCTTTCCTGCTATAACAGACTCTACTCTTCTGGGAAGGCTTTCCACTAGTTGTTGGAACATTGCTGCGGGACTTGCTTCCATTCAGCCACAAGAGCATTAGTGAGGTCGGGCACTGATGTTGGGCGATTAGGCCTGGCTCACAGTCGGTGGTCCAATTCATCCCAAAGGTGTTCAATGGGGTTGAGGTCAGGCCAGTCAAGTCAAGTTTTTCCACACCAATCTCGACAAACCATTTCTGTATGGACCTCACTTTGTGCACGGGGGCATTGTCATGCTGAAACAGGAAAGGGTCTTCCCAAACTGTTGTGACAAAGTTGGAAGCACAGAATCGTCTAGAATGTCATTGTATGCTGTAACGTTAGGATTTCCCTTCACTGGGACTAAGGGGCCTAGGCCGAATCAAGAAAAACAGCCCCAGACCATTATTCCTCCTCCATCAAACACTACAGTTTGCACTATGCATTTGGACAGGCAGCGTTCTCCTGGCATCCGCAGAACCCAGATTCGTCCAGAGCATTGCCAAATGGTGAAGCGGGATTCGTCACTCCAGAGAACGCGTTTCCACTATGGAGTCCAATGGCGGCGAGCTTTACACCACTCCAGCCGACGCTTGGCATTGCGCATGGTGATCTTAGGCTTGTGTGCGGCTGCTCGGCCATGGAAACCCATTTCATGACGCTCCCGACGAACAGTTCAGCTGACGTTGCTTCCAGAGGCAGTTTGGAACTCAGGAGTGAGTTGCAACCGAGGACGGACGATTTTTACGCGCTTCAGCACTCGGTGGTCCCGTTCTGTGAGCTTGTGTGGCCTACCACTTCGCGGCTGAACCGTTGTTGCTCCTAGACGTTTCCACTTCACAATAATAGCACTTACAGTTGACCTGGTCAGCTCTGGCAGGGCATAAATTTGACGAACTGACTTGTTGGAAAGGTGGTACCAAAGTCACTGAGCTCTTCAGTAAGGCCATTCTACTGCCAATGTTTGTCTATGGAGATTGCATGGCGGTGGGCTCAATTTTATACACCTATCAGCAACGGGTGTGGCTGAAATGGGCTAATCCACTAATTTAAAAAGGGTATCCACAAAATGTTGTATATACAGTCGGAGTGTATATACACTTGTATATACAGTAGAGTGTATATACACTCTACTATTATTCTGACATTTCACATTCTTAAAATAAAGTGGTGATCCTAACTGACCTAAGACAGGGAATTTTTACTAGGATTAAATGTCAGGATTTGAGTTTAAATGTATTTGGCTAAAGTGTACGTAGACTTCCGACTTCAACTGTATAGTGTTTCTTTGCCATAGATGAATTTTTTATTATATATGCTGATACCATACAGCCAAATTTTGGCCACTGTAGAGTAGCTATCTAGCTATATAAACCACGCCCGCCCCTCCGCAAACATGCCTTCTCTGATGTTGGTTACAAGGCGGAGAATATCATAATACCATTGGTGTATTAAAATAATCCCGCCTCCTGAATCCAACCTTTTGACATGGGGGAACAGTAACTTTATGATCAAACTTTATCCATGTAGAAGCAACAATCATTTTTCATACTTTCATATGGTTTCATCTAAATATCATCCAATTGCATGAAAAACATGATTTTGACTGTTCATGACCTTTAAATATTAGCCACGGTCAGTTTTTCAACATACATTTATAACTGTCACTTTAATGTTACTTTGTTTGCAACATTCCATTACATCGTTAGTTTACCTTTCTTTCCTCTGTCACGTTTGTGTGGTTGTTCCTGAGGATTGCTACCAATAGTGGATCATATTAGGCTAACGTATTACAAGCTTTGCAATAATTTGGAACATGTAACCTATTTGAATCATTGTAAAATGCAGACCATACTTAGCCGTTTGAACCTGGAGCCTTGGCAGACGGCGCACAGTTCACAACCACTGGACCGTTGTCATCACAGTTCCATAAGTGAGGATTATTAGGGTAGATTTATAGGGCAACTGGTCAACCCCTATTGTACATTTTTCTTACCTTCCGATGTTTCATGGATTGAACAATTTGAATATGGCAACTTCCAGGTTGAATCAAACCACTGTATTTTTGATAAACCAATATATTTTGTGAAAAGGCTCTCTAAAATATTTTTGTATTTTTTATAATTCATAAATACTTTCCGAACCTTAAATAATTACAAGATCAGAGTATTTTTAAATGTATCAATTGGTGCTGAAAAGTAGACAAATATGCATGTATTTACATTCTGAACTGTTCTCTCCATATATTCTAATGAGTCTGTTGAGAAAATTTTAATTAAACGTACTGAAAACCCAGCGGTTTAATTAAATCTATTCAGCGCACGTGAAGGGAATCATGCCTGCAAAGCATTAGGCAGCTATGCATCTGAATAACAACTACTGAGACGTGCATAGGAAAGGAATACATTTCCAAAGTCTGAATCGGGCCCATAGCGCCTCAGAGTAGTCTCAGGAGTGCTGATCTAGGGTCAGTTTAGTCTTTTACACAAGGACACTATAAATACAGACCCAGTAGATCAGTAGCCTTTTAAAGAATTTGACTTGACACCCCCTCTTTCTCTCCCTCACCTCTCTTTTGCAGTAATAGACATTCAGGCATTTGAGCGTTTGCTGGGTTCCTGTAAGGAGATCATGAAGAGGAACATTTCCCAATATGAGAACCAGCTGGTAGCTCTGTTTGGTTCTAGTGTAGATTTGAAACATTAACGTGTAATTGTCTTTGTAAGAAATGTCACACACGAACACAATCCCACAAACAGGTGGATACACAGACTCTCTTTAGTAGTACTAAATTATACACAAAGTGTGCATACTTACACCAAAACATATTGGTTGACATTTAATTGTAGACTCTACAATTGACATCCATGTTATGTGAATGGCTTCAAATGACTGACCATTTTATTTACATTTAGCTACTAGTATTTTCCTTTTTAAACCATTATTGTGATAGTATCCATATTCTTGACCATGTTGGTAAATTGTTAATGTACAATTCTAGCCCAATAAATCTTCCTCATGCTGTTTTAAACTGAATTTGACTAAAGGTCAATGACAAAATCAAATATTAACATGTACTTTGCTTTATGTCAAGACTTGTTTCACCTGCAGATTGTGAGACTTCATAAATGTAATCCCTAAGGGGTCGATATGTTGTCATTGCATGAATGGAAGCTGCTAATTTGCTATTTGTTTTTTTCAATTACATTTTTCATTAAAACAAAGTTTGTGGTGCACTGTAGTTTATTGGACTTTAAGTGGTGTGAAAGCCAAGGGTGGCTGGGTGTGTGTAAGGAAGCACATTAACCCCTCTGATTGTCAGTGATTAAATGCTATTGAACTATTGAACGTTCCATTTATAATGAGATTAATTTCCAAATACTTGACAACGTGAAGGGAAATCCCCTAACCCACCACCACATCCTGTATCAATCAATATGTTACATAAACTAACCGTGAGGAATGAAGTAGGCCTTTACTGAACACAGATTATATTTACACAATGTTCAAACATTTATTTCAAACAGACAGCATCTCAAAGAGAAACAACAATGACAAACATCCAGATGAAACAAAAGAGCTCATTTAATGTTCAAGTTTTCTGGATTGTTTTTTTATTGGAGTAACAAAATGTGATGTGCCCTCAGCAAACTCCACACGAGAGTTTGCCAACCTGCTGTATTAGAAGCATTTACTCCACGAAATCAAGGGGTTTCATCTGCGTCCTTCCTTACAACCCCAACAATCCCACCTTGTATTTCCACAGTTGGTTGGAAGTCTCTTGGTGTCAAGTCATCTCAAGTTCCATTTTGTCCATTTTAAATATTTAAAATATTTACAGAGTCCAGTATTCCAAAAACTCTATAATCCCACTGTTGCTCGTATAATGCGGATACAGGTGGAAGGGAAGAGCCTCGTCTGGTTTGAGTAGAGAGAAAATGGAACAGCAGAGCTGGTGGAATCAAAGGGGTTTGTTAGGCTGACACTGTCCTCTCTACAAGATCTATGAGTCCCAAATGGCACCCTATTTCCTTTCTATGCTACTTTTGACCAGGGCCCTAAGTAGTGCACTATATGAGGAGTAGGGAGCCATGAGACATGCCCTAATAGTATTTTGAAGTTAATTCTTTCTCCTCTATGGGATAGACTGAAAAATGACGTTTGTTTAAATACATGTTGAAATGTCTATGTTTGCCATTGTTGTACAATGACCTATGATCCTTTCTTATGAAGAATTGAAAAATGAACCATAATCATTAAAAAGATGAAGAAAAAAGGCCACACAGTTAGTCACTCATTCTTTTCATCAAACATCCAGATTTTTCTTCAAAGTATCTCCCTACGTAAAAATAAACTCCCCAATAAATACAAATACAGCAGGAAAAATAATAATTGTCCAATAAGAATGGACACATATAGGGCTCTGGTCTAGTCCATCCCTGAGCTCACTCTTTTGAGAAGGACAAAAATACCAGGAGTGACAAAAAAAAAAAAGACATGGAAAAGGTAAAAGTTCTAATAGGACGTTATTCCTACATGTTCCCAGTGTCTCCAGGAGCAAAGATCCTGCCATTCCTCTTGGTTCCTGAGGCTCAACGTTAAGTACATCCACTGAAGAGAAGAGGTGGTTCCCTTTTCCCGCTGGGGAAGGGCGGTCGTTAAACGGAGGTGATGACGATCATGAGGTGAGGGGAGATATTGGAGATCCGGTTGAGGAGGTCAGGGGCTAGCCGGGATAGGTGGCTCTCTGAAAACTCACATGGTGGGAATATCTGCAACACGTAGGCAGGCTGGAGAAGAGAGATAGAAATAGTTTAGTCTTTCAACTGATCCATCTAAAGATACTTCTAAAACGTAAAACACATACATTGACGCAAACTTTTAATTTGGCTCTATATTCCAGCATTTTGGATTTGAGATCAAATGTTTTATATTGGCCTTGCATCGCAGTGTCGCGGCATCACTACAGCCTGGGGTTCGATCCCGGGAGTCCCATAGGCCAGCACACAATTGGCCGAGCGTCGTCAGGGTTAAGTTTGGCCGGGCCGGGGGGGGGGGGGGGGGGGCTTTACTAAGCTCATCGTGCTCTAGCGACTCCTTGTGGCAGGCCGGGTACCTACAGGCTGACTACGGTCATCAGTTGAATAGTGTTTCCTCCAACACATTGTGAGGCTGGGTTTTTGGGTTAGGCGAGCAGGTGTTAAGAAGCGCAGTTCGGCGGGTCATGCTTCGAAGGACGCATGACTCGACCTTCGCCTCTCCTGAGCCCGATTAGACAAGATCGTAATAATGAAATTGGGGGGAAAAATGGGGGTTAAAATTACAAAAAACAAATAAATGTATAATAAATGACAGGACAGTATGTTACCTTTTATTTTAGGGTAATTTCATACATATCTGTTTTAGCATTTAGAAATGAAAGAGCTTTATGTAATCCACCCATTTGAAGGCGTCATATGTATTTTGGACAAATTCACTTAGCCTCTACAGAGTACCTAACCCGGATCCGGGAGCACCCCCCACACTGATTAGCATCGCTAGCATAGCGTCACAATTAAATAGTAGCATCTAAATATCATTAAATCACAAGTCCAAGACACCCAATGAAAGACACAGATCTTGTGAATAAAACCACCATTTCAGATTTTTTAAATGTTTTACAGGGAAGACACAATATGTAAATCTATTAGCTAAACACGTTAGCAAAATGACACCATTTTCTTACTCCAACAGTTTCTTACTCCATCAGGTGCTATCACCAATTCGGCTAAACTAAGATATTGATAGCCACTAACCAACAAAAAAATTCTTAAGATGACAGTCTGATAACATATTTATGGTATAGCATAGTTTTTTTTTTTAAATGTGCATTTTTCAGGTATAAATCACAGTTCTACATTGCAGCTGCAATCTGATATAGTGCTGATGCAGCTAGAACAATTACAGAGACCAACGTTATATAACTAATTACTTGTCTTAAAACATTTCAGAAAAAATACACAGCGTACAGACATTGAAAGCCCAACATCTGGTGAATCCAAACAATATTTCAGATTTTTTAAATGTTTTATAGCGAAAACAAAATGTATCGCTAATTAGCATAACCAGGCCAGCCAGAACCGGCTGGACGCGCGCGACCAGTTCACATGCACGACAGATATATGAAATAACATCGTAAATTGGGTCTTACTATTGCTGATCTTTCATCAGAATGTTGATCAAGGTGTCCTTAGTCCTGATGAGTCGTTCAATCCATTCACAATGGCAACTTTCCCTCTTCATTTAGCCTGGGTATTGGTCGACTAGCACGGCTCTGTCCAAAGTTAAAAAACTCACAGAACGGAACACGGCAAAACTCCCGAAAAAATTCTAATAATCTGATTAAACTATATTGAAAAAACATACATTACGGTGATATGGTCACATGTATGAAACAAACTTCGACACGGAGATAGTTTTCATCCGTAACGTCAGCATAACAAAAGACAATGCCACCTCTGAAAACGCGCATCTCAGAAACCGGAAGTTGTCGGTCACGCTAAAGAAATAAGTCTTATTTCACGTCAGTACAAGATAAACAAAAAATTTCTCCTCTGACGTCTTCCAGACACCCAGGGGAAGAAGAAGGAAGTGTCATTCGGGTCATAGGTGGCGTGACCATATATAGGCAGAGCTTTGAAGCGAGCATACACATCTTGCAATCTTTTTCAGGCTCAGGGAAAGTGCTGTGAAATGACCTGTGTTTGACTCAGAGACTCAATTGGAACGGTTTTAGAAACCATAGCTTGTTTTCTATCCAATGCTATATGGTTATATGCATATAGTAACAGCAATCATTGAATAAGAGGCAGTTTAGTCTGTAGAGGCAATTATGCTAATGCGAAATAGCACCCCCTGTATTCTCAAGAAGTTAGTGTATAAAATGTTGTCTAAAGTTTAGTATTTGATCTCATATTCCAACCACACAATGACTACTACAAACTTGCTGGATGCATTTGCAGTTTGTTTTTCAGGTTATGTTGTGCTCAATAGAGATTAATTGTAAATAATGTATTGTGTCATTTTGGAGTCACTTATTGTAAATAAGAATAGAATACGTTTCTGAACACTTCTACATTAATGTGGATGCTACCATGATTATGGATAATCATGAATGAATCGTGAAAAAAGTTAGCGTCAAATATCATACCTCCCATTATAGGTCATTTTTTGGGGGCTTTGTGCATTAACTTTCTCACTCATTCATGATGATCCATAATCATGGTAGCAGCCACATTAATGTAGAAGTCTTAAGAAACCTATTACAATAGTGACTCAAATGACAATATTATTTACCATTAATTTCTATAAGGCACAACATAATCTGAAACAACCAAAACGAACTGAAAATGCATCCAACAAGTTTGTAGAGTCACAAGGTTGATGTAGTCATTGCATGCTAGGAATATGGGACCAAATATTAAACTTGACTACAATGCAGCCTCAATATCAACTAATTTCTGGATAACAATTAACTACCTTACTGTGATTGTTTTCAATTAAAATTGTCAAAAATAACACAAAAATAGCTTCTTAGCAAAGAGCAATTTCTCAAGCAAGAATTTAGCTTGGACTGTCTGGGAGTGGTCTGAGTGTGGAGGGGAAAACTGAAAACTAGCTGTTTGGCAGAGGGTTTTGGAAATCTTTCTTATTGGTCTATTAACTAATTTACCAGGCCAACACTCCATCCCACCAAAACATGCTTACATTTCAGACTGTCTTTTAAAACAGCTCTTTCACTAAAATGGCATTCTCATTTTCGCAGTATTATTCCAACCTCAGTGTGGAAATATATATAAAACACAGGAAAATATAGTTTGACCGCACTATAAGTGAATTTGTCCAAATACTTATGACACCTTCAAAAATGGGGGATAGATACAAATTGCATTCATTTCTAAACTGTAAAACGGACATACCCTCAAATAAAAAAGGTGCCATTCGGTACTGTCGCCTCACAAAACACTTTATCTCAAATCCAAAATGCTGGAGTATAGAGCCAAATGAACAGTTTTAGCTTCACTGTCCAAATAAATACGTAGGGGAGTGTATAACTTCACATTTACTAACAAATTACATTTGATCAAAAACAAGGAGTGGCTGATGGTTTGCAAAAACAGACCTTGACTGTAGCAAACACCTAAATAGGCAGACTGAGACCCACCTGATTGGAGCCTGGGTTGGGGACATTGATGATGCCTGCTGCCAGCTTGGCCTGTAGGTAGTTGATGAAAGCGGTTCTTAGGGCCTGGGTCTGGTTCAGGACATCCTCCTGGTCCCGTCCACATGGCAGAGCTAGCAGGAGACAGAACTCACTCTCCCCCTGCAGTAGACAGAACATAAATCAAATTAGAACATGGACCTGTGATGTAGATGAATGCCAGAAATTCTTGACCATTACTTTACGTGTTCTCAGTCAACTTACCTGGTAAAATAACGGAAAAATAAATTTAAAAAAAATAGTTGCTGAGAGAGACTAGGTTATAAGTTAAACATTTTCCTCATGTAGGATCCACTCACTTGCTGTTTGCCTCCACTTGATAATCTGGGCCAAAAAGTCCTTATGCAGTCTTAAAATTGTATATTTTTTTTTATATCACTGTATTTCTAGTAAATCACTGTTTATTTAATGAAAATAACTCCAGAATATATTTTATATAATTAATTTCCCCGAGCTTCTTTTGACCATTGAAATGCTCAGTAATTGTATGGGTGTTAGTAAACTAATTTGAAGACATTTACATACACAGCCCTGATTGACTGATAGGATGGTCTAGATCCCACCCCCTAGCTCAGATGAACAGTTATTGGTCTATTATAAATCAGATAAGATTGTGACATGATATGGCCAAAATATATCACTATATTTTTCACATCACTTAACGGTATGATGGCATTTTATGTTTATGAATAATAAAAAAGTTCAAAATTTGCTTCGTGAGTTGTGCATAACCCTAGGGTAGCAACACAAAGCTTTTCCCATTCTGATTGTTTTATACTGTTACGTAGCGCTGCACAATATGGGCATCAAATCTTGGCCTTAGTTTTAACCAAATGTTACAATTGCGATTTGACTTGAGATTTCAATCAAAACACTTGGGTGAAATGTTGGCATTATGGAAATAGACTGATTATTCAATTGAGTGGTCACCAACTTTTGAGTCAAAAAGCAGGCTGACATCTACCGCTCAGATATGTTTAAACTTCAAAAATGTAAACCTATACAACATTAACGTAATAAAAACTGTTCTGTAGGAATGAGGTTAGGCCTACTGCACTGACACATTATCACAGCATATTGGCTATGCTTGGCCTGTCAATATTGTTCTTCTTAGACCATATTATATTTCAAAACTCGAGCGTCGATGACAAAATTGATCAGTTGCGTCACTTGCAAGGCAAAGCATCAATTGAAATCATTAGTTTTTTATTTTATTTTACTGGACTGATGGTACCTGCATCTGATGGTCAGTCTCAGCGGAGGGAGAGAGCAGAAGAGGGTCTGCCTCACAGTCCCTGTTCTCTCCCTTCCTGGTTTAGACTGACCTGAGGGGACAGTCGTCCACATGATGGCGAAACTCGAGACACACTACATTATTTGTGCCTCATGCACAAATTCGTTGCTCCTATGACCAGAGAAAGTGAAATATTCCTCAATATTTAAAGACACGACGAGCTGCTAATAATAAAAACGCAGGGCTACCGATACACTTGGCAACTCTTTCGTTGCAGCTGCAGCGTGAGTGGAGTGAGTGCTGACAGTTGTATAAAATCGAGCCCACAGCCATGCAATATCCATAGACAAACATTGGCAGCAGTGCTCAGTGACTTTCAATGTGGCATCCCACAACTGTCCCAGACTATGTTTGGAATATTTATTTCGTGCACAGAATAGGTCAACTTTTGTACTTTGGGGGATAGTAGATTGACGCAGGCTAGTGCTTTTGCTGTTCGTTAGGCCTACTCATCTTGTTGGCTGACAAATCAAAGCAGAGCTCACACCTTTCAGGCTACTTTTTTTCAAATCATCATTAGTTGGATCATGAAGCCTTAAAACGTATCAAAAAGTATAGCCCAACGTTTGTAGAACTAAACTTACATTACTAACTCTAAATTAAGCATATACGAGTACCTATTTATGAATTTTTTGATAACCGCTTAACACAATAGCCGCAGGTGCTTTCTATTTTATTCCGCTTTGTTCAATTGTATTTTTCATTCTATAAAATAATAAAAACAATAATGCCAAAGGAATTCTAAGCACATCTTGTCGGCTAAATTAACTGGTGTAGCCCACAGCCATTTGGCATAGCCAGATCAGGACAACTCAGAGTATGCTATTCTGTTCTTCTGAAATAGACTACCTTTTCTTCATATCATGCTTCTGTAGACCTGTCTAAAATAAATAATGGATTTGGCTATAAGGTGCAGGCTATAGTAAATTGATTTATTAGACTTGTTAAAATGTAGATGTTCCAAAGATGTGCATCAGTGGCTTGTAGGATGTGTGTGGAAGTCAGGAGATGACAAATCGGTTTGTTAATTAGACGTCAATTACCATGAGAACAACAGTTATTTGCTTGACAATTACCGGCTGACAAAATCTTCTGACGGCCACAGCCCTTTACACTCGTACCCGTATGCGGGTTGTGTGGGTTGACTGCAGTAAATTAAGAGGACTCCACGCAGTTTCGAAGATGAGACGTTGAGGATTATAATAAATACCTGCTTTGTCATAAAAGCAAGCCAAACCCTCGTGAGTCCAAATGTGTACTTCACATAAAACTTGTCATATACAGTGTTATCATTTATGATCACTCTGTTTGATGTAGTTACAAGATGACGTGGCATATCCTTGGTTGTTCTGAAGAAAGTGAGCCTGTTTGCGCTTTATATTTGACCGGTGTTGTGTGAGGGCGGGGATGCAGAGTTGTGTTCCAAATAAAACGAAGTGTGCTTTTTTTTAGTTTCTCAACGGCACAGCTAGAACTCAAAAAAAAGCACCTTAAATAGGAACTGTGACCACTTGGAGACACCTGTTAGTCCTCTCACTTAAACCCTTGTCATTTTGTCTTATGTTGCACCTACCCCACAATTTCCAGGAATATTATGTTCCTGAATGTATCCAGAGTATTTGATTTCTTTTCAACAAATGTGGCAAAAAATAACAGTAAATGTAAAACACACACAAAATCAACAGTGTAATGTTTAGATTGAGTCGTGTCAGGTGAGCTGTTGTGTCCTCTGGTCTAATAATTTTCCCATAATCTCCAAAAACTGTTTCCTTTCATGGTTATGCATATGCTTTTCATATTTCTTTTATAAGAAACATTTCAAATTGGCCCTATCTATATAGGCCAATTCCCATGAGTGGAAAGGGTTTAATAAGTAAAGCAGAAATGTACCGGGTTTGTTTAAACTTCCTATTCGATTAGTCTATCTTGCAATTGTTTGTTCGCTCTCTCGTTTTTACTATCCTATGTTTTTATTTAGGTTATTCGTAAACAACTGAGCTGGCCTATAGATTAATTCGATGGTTGATCGCAACAGAGTAGGCCATGCCTAGGCCAACTAGTCACATTGAAATTGAACAGGGATTAAGGAGAAAAGGGAAATTAAGATTTTAAAACAATAAGCCAGACAACTGAGTGTCCTCTGCAAAAGGCCCATGATCATCCGAAATAGGAGGGGGGAAAAAAACAGACCCTATCTGACATCTTGTGCTGCTTTGGTGCTCTACGCTCTTTCCACAATCTACATTGTTCTCTTGCATTATGTTAATTGTCCAACTACTTAGGCTATGGCAATTAGGGAATAGGCCATTTGGCACGTCGCCCTGCTGTGTGCTCACTGCACTGCGCTGTTGTGTGCTGCCAGATTCCGGCAGGGCAGCCAAGTTCACTTACGCTGAACCATCGTTTGTGACATCTCGACGTCGTCCCCGTCGACGATGGCCGTCAAACACCGTCGACAGGTCGGGCAACAAAATTGCCCGACCTTAAAATTAACTCTCATCCCAATGTAAACAATTCAAGGACAGGGACCATAAACTTACTGTCATTCTTCTAGCCACACCATCCAGTTGTGACGCCTCGAGTCTCATTCTCTGGACGATCCGAAGCAGCGATCCTCCCTCTGGTAGGGGCAGTGACCGTAGAGCCAATCCTTTGTTGCCACAGACAAAATGCAACTGGACAGCAGCCTGGTCATTTTTCAGTGCCAGCAGCCCTTGCCACACTATCGGGTACTTCTGCTCAAACAGAGAAAAAATATTTTTATGTGATATAAAAACTGAATATAATTGTGAATAGTTTTCCTTTACTACACTTTATCCTGTCCGCTCTTTCTCTCATCTCGCTGGCCCTGTTCAGTTGTCTCTGTCCAGATGTACCCTCTACTCTCTCTAATGCACTCTTTATTCCCCATTTCAATGTCCAAGTGACTCACCGTGAGCAGCTGCACCATGTTCACAGGTTGCTGTCCAACTTGTTTCACCTTGACATCAGCTTGTGACTGGCTGGGATCTGCACCCTGAGGACCAGAACAAAGTGATTTTAGTATAAAGAAGCTGGTTTTCAAACGTCATTTAAGACACTACCACATGACCATTATTAAATTGTGGAGATATAAAATTACATTGAATAGGGCTTAACTCACTAAGGCAGAAGTGATGTTGAGAGGTACCTGGTTGATCCCAAAAGGAGAGGTCTCAGTGATTTGTGAATGGATGGCCCGGGTGTTGGTGTAAATTCCTGGATACTCCGAGAAAGAAGCTCCCGTCCCTGATGGCAGCAGCTGCACCCTTTGGGGGGACGCCATGGCGGCCATACTTGGCCGAAACCCCATCATCCCATCCTTCAGAGGAGAGTGTGGCCTCTTGACCTCCTGTGGCTTTGTGACATCCTTCTCGGACACACCTTTAGCCAGCAGATGTGCTCTGGGGGACATCGACGAGGCGATGTTGGTAGATGTTGAGGAGGTTGGGACAGTCTCTTGGATGTGTCCCTGGTGTGGCTCTGGGGCCGAGCGCTCTCCCTGAGGGTGGTGCATGAGCACACGCAAGTCCCTGGGCGACATGTATGGGTCCAGCTGCAGCCCGCTATGTAGAGCCCCACGGGGATCCGGCTGCATAGTCTCTGCTTTCAGCTGTGTGGCAGATTGTCTCCCTGCGGCCTGATGAAAGCGCCTGGCATCGTCTTGCTCTCCCTCATGGCCCCTCACATTCCCAGGGTTAACCTTGAGGACTATGTCTCTGCCTACCGCCTGGGGCGAGGTGGGGCGTTGCTGGAGAGGACCAGACCAGGGAGAGGCAAGAGGGTCTCCATGCATCCCGAAACTCATGACAGATAGGGGTGGCGTGTTCACCCTTCCCTCTCCTTGAACAAGGTGCCCCATGGGGATTGCTTGGGAGGCACGATGGGGTGACATCCTTCCAATGCCACCGTGAGCACTGTGAGGTTGCATGATGACAGACTGCTCAGGGTGGTGGACACTGGTGACATACTGCTGCATGGCGGGCAGGCCAGAGGGCAGCATCCCAGGGAGGCCTTTGGGAGAGGAGGAGCCGATGGGAGAGGACACTTTAGTGAACGGAGAATGTGGATGGCCTGACTTGCGAGGAGAACGGGGCTCCTGTTTGACCCCACTGAGATGTGAGGGTGTTCTGTCAGTGGCCGATCCGGAAACAAAGCCTACGTGGTTGCCAGCCGGAGAGGGCAGGTGGGGGCTCATTGCAGGACTTATGGCAGAGGTCCAAGATGGTTTACACCCGTCAGCGTTCATAGTGTCAGCCCCATCCACTTTCTTTGGATGCTTCAATAACATTGTGAACTCTGAATGATGGTAACCCATTACTTGTGGATTATTAACTGTCTGCTGGAGCCTCTTCACGACTCCTCCTTGAGGCCCTGATGGGTAGGGAGATTCTAACTTTTCATTACCAGTGTTTTCTTGTTTAATGGAGGAAACCGTTTGTTGCGTCTTAAGGTGCCCATGGTCTGTCTGTATTGGAGGACACTTTGGAGTGTTTGACTGGGAGTGGGTATACATCTCCTGTTTTATCTGGGGCATGGACACTAGCTGCTGAGATTCCATGTCAACTACAGTAGCTGGTGGGATCTGGCTGATTTTGGCACTTATCCTCTGTGGTCCCTCCTTGATCTGTCCTGAGTGACTCAACACCACCACTCCCTCTGAGGTATTCACCCTTAGACCTGGGCTGGAGCCTGTACCCAGACCGGAGCTCTCAACCAAGTACCTCCCAGCACTTCCACCCTCCTCGCCAACTGATGGTCCATGGTACGAACCACTATCCCGGTCCTCCATGCTGGGCGGCCTGTATGTCTGCTTGGGAAGTGGCATGTCCACTACGGGATTTCTGTCAACTGACATAATAACCTTCTCCATGTCAGGTGGATTGCAAACACGACTGATAACAGAGGTGGCAGTGGAGGCGATAACAGAAATGACCGACTTTGACTCAGGGGATGGTAGTGAGGCTGGGGGCCGGACTACAGACTGAGCTGGATGAGGCCTGTTGTCATTAAGAGAGGTCTTACTAGTCACAGCAACCATTGGGGTATTACTTTCAGGTAGGTGTGGAGGATCCCTAAGGGATAAGGTGCCCAAATTGCTAGGAACAGAACTACTGCATGGGACTGGGAGTGAAACATTTTTGTGCTTCATGAGAATCCTACGCAAGTCACTGTTGTTACGCTCAGTCTCCATGGGCTCAGTGTCAGGGGGAATTGCTGGGTTCTCAAAGGAAGCTGCTGATGCTCTAGGAGAGGAAGGGACACCTACGTCCTTGGACTGGTTGAGCCAATCTGGTGGGGAAACTGGGATCCTGCTTAGCTGTGTGGGCCTGATGTTTGGCCGGGTTGGGGGTGGAGAGAGTGAAGGTGAGATGCACTCAGGTGGCGGTGGTTGTTGTTGAGGCTTGGGGAGAGTGGGACTTTTGGTTGGGGGGCAGACAGGTTTCAGATGTTGAGGTGGAGGTTGTTCTGTAAGGACTGGAGGTAACTTCGATTCTTTAGGCATGTCCGTAGCCTTAGGAGCCAAATGCTCAGTTTTAGGCTTCCAAGAGGTGGTTGTAATGACACCTGCAGCTGAGGTTGAGGGAATAGTTTCTGGAACAGGCTGTGAATTGGAGGGTATGCTGTCTGATGTGATAACAGAGGTGCTCTCCAGTTCTGATGAAATTTCTTTTACAGCGTCCTTTTTGTTTGATTTTTGGCTCTTAGACCGTTTCGGTGTTTTAGCTCTGCCCTTAGCACCCTTCCTGGGTGTAGTTGGGAAAAAGGACTCCCCCTGAATAGGAGATATGTTAGTCACAGGTTCAGCTCCCTTGGTCGGCTGGACAAAGGATGGAATCTCTAGGTCTGAATCCACAACAGCACTAATTACCGGCTCTTGAGGCAGAGGGACGGGTATATCCTCACCCATAATCGAATCAATGGCAGCAGCAAGTTCATACTCACTAGCAGGATTGGCAGATTTCTCTTCCTCAGTCTCAATTTTTAATTCTGCAGATGGTGGGGCAAGTGGAGTTGGTGACTCTGCTGGGAGGGTTGGGTCTGTCAGTTTAGCAATGTTCTCCACAGCTTGCTCAAGCTCCTGTTCCTGTTGTAGCAAAGTTTTAGGATCTATTGGAGGCTTAGTTTCTGGTGTGCTCTCATCTTTATCCTCGTTGCTAGAACTCATATCTTTTCCTGGACTAGACTCTAATAATGGGTCATTAGTAGATTCGCCTGGTTTGGTCTTTTTAGAAGAATCATCCCCATTTTCAGGTTCCTCATCCCCCATTTGAAGCAAATCTTTCACCTCAGTGACATTTAGTCTGATCTTCAGGTTCTTGAGGACAGGAGATTTTGGAGTCCGTGTCAAGCGTGGAGCTTTTCCTCTCCCACTCTTCTCCATTTTCTCCAATACAGGCAGTTCTTCCACGACTGGTGGTTCAGACTCTTTCTCACCAAATTTAGTTCCACTGACTTTCTCGTCAACAGGGTCCTTTTTCTGCCTGTCTTTATCTCGTGGTTTCTCTGTTCCTAGTTGTTGCTTAACATTCTCCTCTTTTTTTGTCACAACTGGTGCTACAGTATCTTCCTTACACGAGACAGTGGAATCCTGCATGGCCAAACTGTCTTCTGTAAAATCCATCTGCTGAGAAACATCTTCAGGTGGCTCAGTTTTGTCCCCCTTCCTACTTGATCCAGTCGCTATGGGCATGGGTAATTGACTTGCCAAAGCTTTATGACCATGAGGAGAATGTCTGCCTTTTGACACTTTTGAAATTCTGTCACTACTCTCTGATTCATTGGAGTCTGTATCCTTGGTCTCCATTTTTGATCTATCCCCTTTAGCTGTTAACATGTCCTCTCCTTGTCGCCGATTCTTAGGGGGACGTCCCCGCCTTGAAGTAATAGGTGCAAGGGAATCCTGCTCTAACGGTTGCTGAGGGGCTGCTTCCTTGTCTTTGTCTCCACCTCGCTTCCGTGCAGTGCGGGGTGACTCAGTTACATCCTTTCCAGCCCCCTTAATGGCATCTTCCTCAACTGGGGTGGCATACACAGATTTCACATTTCTACGCCTTGCTCTTCCAACAGATATACTCTGCTCTGTGCCATGTTCAGGGTCTGCTCCATGTATGGGAGACTTGCCTGTGGATTTGGAATCTGAGCTTCCCTTTGAAGACTCTGCTCTAGGGGATGATGCACGTTTTGTGCGTTCACTCTTGCGGGTAAGCGGTTTCTCTGAACTAGTTGTTGAAATCAAAGGAGTCAGTGGGACTTGAGTAGGAGACTTACTCTTTTTGTTCTTGGACTTCTGAGGTGGTGAAATTGACTCATCACTGGTTTCATTATCAACAAGCACCTGGGTCTGATTGAGTTCAAGTTTATTTTCCACTTCTGTATGAGTGTCTGTATTGTCAGTGTTGGTATCATCTTTTGAAACCTCCATCTCCTCAACAGGGTTAGGTGGTGTGGAACTTATAAATTCAGGTGGTAATTCAGGAAGTACCAGCTCAGGCTCTGGTACAGACCTACTCACTGATGTTTCATGAAGGCAATCACTGCTGGAAGACTGCTCAGGGTTCAACATTTTAATATCCTGAGCTATATCTTTAGATTTCTCTTCACAAGGGGATCTTTTAACTTTTCTCACAGAACGGATGTGCTCAGGGGCTGCTGAATTAACAGAAGCAGGGGGCAAAATCTCACAGGGTGATATTTGCGGGAGGGGAGGGAGCTGTTCATTTTCTCTGTTTTCTTTTGTCAAAGGTTCTGGGGCAGCTGGCTCTGGACCCCTTGGCTCTGGAGTAAACATGTCATGCGTTTCCACTGTTGGAGACATCTCTTTGGGTGGAAGAGGTGGAGACATTTCCTTGGGTGGAAGGGGTGGAGATATTTCCTTGGGTGGAGACATTTCCTTGGGTGGAAGGGGTGGAGACGTGTGCTTGGGTGGAGACATTTCCTTAGGTGGAAGGGGTGGAGACGTATGCTTGGGTGGAGACATTTCCTTGGGTGGAAGGGGTGGAGACGTATGCTTGGGTGGAGACATTTCCTTGGGTGGAAGGGGTGGAGACGTATGCTTGGGTGGAGACATTTCCTTGGGTGGAAGGGGTGGAGACGTATGCTTGGGTGGAGACATTTCCTTGGGTGGAAGGGGTGGAGACGTATGCTTGGGTGGAGACATTTCCTTGGGTGGAAGGGGTGGAGACGTATGCTTGGGTGGAGACATTTCCTTGGGTGGAAGGGGTGGAGACGTATGCTTGGGTGGAGACATTTCCTTGGGTGGAAGGGGTGGAGACATGTGCTTGGGTGGAAGGGGTGGAGACATTTCCTTGGGAGGAGACATTTCTTTGGATGGAAGGGGTGGAGCCACCTGCTTGGATGGAGACATTTCCTTGGGTGGAAGGGGTGGAGACATTTCCTTGGGTGGAAGGGGTGGAGACATTTCCTTGGGTGGAAGGGGTGGAGACATCCCCTTGGGTAGAAAGGGTAGAGACATTTGCTTAGGTGGAGACATCTCCTTAGGCATAAATGGGGGCTGGGAAATCATGTGGTTCTCAGCAGGGCTAGTAGGTTTAGTCTCTGGATCCATGACCGGTTCTGAGGTTTTAAGAAACTGCAGAGGTTGCTGTTCTGCCTCCGGTGACTTCTCCACCCTATTACTATCTATGGAATCTGCTCTTTTTACTTCCTGTAACTGTTGGTCTTTCTGCTGTTGCAGCCGCGTGAACTCCAAAAAGCGGCTATGGAAGAGGACAACTGGTTCTGTGTCAGGCTGCCCATCTGCCAGGCCTTGCTGACCAGTTTGTTGAGCCTGACTTTGCTCAGGGTCCTCAGGCTTTCGCTCAAGGTGCTGAAGACGTCTTGAGTCCTGTTCAAAGATTGAGCTGTGTAGGAAACGGGAGGCAAACAGTTCCCTGCGTTCATGTTCCTCTGGCTTGGGCTTGGGGTCTTCCTTCCTGTCATCTAGTTTGTCTTCAGACCCACCACTGCGAATTTTCTTCTTCTTCATGTACCAAGAGGGTGTAGGCCGTGGTGCTGACTCAACCTTTTCAGTATCTTTCCTGCTGCGCAAACCAGCAAAATGTGAATCATAATCCAAGAAAGACCAGTTGTCCTCCCTAGAGGAGGACAGAGACTTTGCTCGCTCTAGCAGGGCCTTGGTATCTGGTGTGATGGTCTGGTCAAGTGCAAAGGAGTAGAACTTCATCCTCTCCAAAGTGGCAAGCTTGGGGTCTGAAAATCTGTCCACTCGTTGCCTGTCAGAGAAAGGCATAGAAGTGGAGGGCATAGGAGAATGTGGTTTGTGTTCTCTATCCTCTTCAGAATCGGATCGTACTTCCCCAGGCTCCAAATCATGTAAAATTCCATACTCCAAACGCTTGCGATTGTGTGTATTCTTTCCAATGCCTCTGGAGAAGTTTAAGTCGGGTAAAAAATCTTGCTTGACTCTGCTCTCCCAACGTTTTTCCCGCTCTTCTTCACTAAGTTGTAAAGGAGTGTTTGGCTTGGACATTTGCGTTGTATGTGTCCTTTTGACTGCCAGCTCCAGGTGGCTTTTATCCTCCGTTTTAACCTCCCTGAGATGTGAAGATTCCGCAAAGTCCTGCTCAGCATGATGAGAGAAGTGTTGCAAGCCTGGAGATGCAGTGTTGTGCCACTCAGGATCTTCACTCTTTTGCCGGAAGCTCCTGTAGACACGGTCCCCCCTCTTGGCACTGATATCTGCATCAAATTGCTCTAGTTTCTTGAGTTTATGAGAAGGGAAATGATCGGTGACATCTTGAGGTGGCTTGCCCACTTCATGTACCAGACTGCGGTGTTCAAGGTCCTCCGTTTCTAAGCCTTGTGGACTCCCAGCTTTTTCTTGTTTGTCTGGCTCTTGAAGCTGTTGGTGGAGCCTCCTTTGCTCCATCTGTTTGCGGTAACTCTGGGAGAGGTCAATATCCAGAGGCTCTTCCTTGACACACTTGTCATTGTCTTGTGTACCATATTTGAAAGGGCTCTGTGGATCTTGATCTCTTGCATTGTCTTGGTCCATGTTCCCATCATGGGAGAACCTTCTGGACATACTGTGGCGTTTTGAGTCCATAGGGTCCATGCTCCCATCGGGCAGCTCTTCTTGTCCTCTCATTGCAGGATCCTGACCCTCTTTATGACTGCCAAGAAACACCAGCCTCTCTGATTTGGATCTTGAATCCCTCCGCTGTGAGTCTTTTTGCTGAGCCTTACTGTCACCATCAGTCTCTTTTGTAAAGGCAGTGTTAGCTCCAAAGTCTTGGGATTGACTCCCATCCTCATCTTCCAGCCTTCTCCTCTTCTGTCGAATGGTTCTCCCACTGGCATCTCCAAAGCGCCTCTTTCTCGCAGCCAACCGATCAGAATCCACTGATGGATCTTTCCCTTCATTTCCAGTGTCAGATTTTTGGTGTTTCTTGGATCGTGTTTTACCATCCTTGTCTGCGTTCTCACCTTTCCCCGACTCAAGCCTCTCACTTTTTACAGGTTCATGGCGAGAGGTTGACGTTGTCGGATCTGAAGGAGGAGGGTCGTTGTCACCTTTATATCTCTGTCTGTCAAGGCTGTCTTGGTCTGACACCTTTCCCCTTCCAGAGCCTCCATCCAGACTGGGTTCTAGCTCTGTCTCAGACGGTGGGATGCTGGGAGATTGCACCTTTGCTTTCCTTGACTTACTCTTCTCCCCTTTTTCTTTGTCACCTTTCTCCTTTCGTCTCCCCCGCTTGCTCTTCTCAGCCCCAGCAACACGCTCAGGTTCGACCAGGTGGATGTCTTTTTCCAACCTCTCACTCTTAGAGCTGGCTCCATGTTCCAATGGAGGCGCCTTGTCAGTCTTGTCAAAGCGTGGTGGTGAGAGTGAGCTGCAACTACCACTTCGCTCAGAGGATTGACTGTAGACCCGTCGCTCTGGGTCTCTGGGAGCACGCTCAGATGGTGAAGGGGAGGCAGAAGGGGTGATCGGGCGCCGTGGATGAGAGGGGCTCCACATGCCATGGTCTGCCTCAAAGCGCTCCCGCTCTCTTTCTCGCTCCCTCTGGATGTATGTGTATTTCCGAATGTCCTGCTCAAAAGGATCTCGATATTCCCTGAACTCCCGGGGGTCTTCATGGTAGCGTGGGTCAAAGTGTTCTCCCTGGTAGTGCTCCAATTCAGAATACCGCTCACGGCTGCGGGCAGGATAGTCGCGGCGAGGATCTTCGGGGTAAATGGTGCCAGGGGTGCGTGCATTCTCAAAGTATGCTCTTTCTGCTGAGAACTCATGGTATGGAGGTCTTGGTCGTTCCTCTCTGTAAAGAAGGGGGTTGTGTAATAGGAGAGAAAAAAAAAGAACATTGAAGTGAGATCAAAGTACACCCGAAAACAGTAATTCAAAGTATTCCCTCAAATGCATTCACCTCACATAACAAAATGTTAACTTTACCGTCTTTCAGTTGGAATTTCGTAGAAGTCTCTAATGTCTTGCCCAGAGGCCTGCATAGAGCGATAAAAAGCCATCTGACTCTCTTGGCTGGCAAAATCCACCTGCAGACAGAAAACAAATCAACAATTTGTCTTTCATCTGGTTTACTGTGAAACTGTCAGTAACTAATCGTTTAGTCATACCTTTATTTTGTTGCCGCCAATCTTCCAGCCTTTGGTCTCCCTGACAGCTGCCTGTGCAAAATCTGTGTTGTTATACAAGATGAGAGCCATCCCCTTCAACCTGTCAAACACCACCTATAGGAAGAAAAGGGGAAATCATGTTTAGAATAACATGTCTAATATCTAATAGAATGTCAGGGACTTAAAAAACATTGGAGGGGGAGAAAAGAGTATGGACCTTGACTACATGTCCATAGCGGCAGAAGTGACGTGTGAGATATTGCTCTGTTATGTTGGAAGCCAAACCGTCCAGCCAAACACATGTTGTGGGCATACTCTTCCCAAACCCCAGCTGCAAAGGAGACAGAACCAAACAAGGATGAAGAAACAGGAAAAAAATACTGGTATGGTTACTTCATTATCACTGAACTCAATTCCCTTTGTACTAACAGAGTGCATTTGGAAAGTACTCAGTCCCCTTGACGTTTTCCACATTTTATGTTACAGCCTTATTCTAACACGTATGAAATCGTTTTTTCGCCCCCTCATTAACTTCTCTAGGGTAGGGGGCAGCATTCTGAATTTTGGATGAAAAGCATGCCCAAATTAAACTGCCTGCTTCTCGGGCCCAGAAGATGATATGCATGTAACTGGTAGATTTGGATAGAAAACACTCTAAAGTTTCCAAAACCATTGAAATAGTGTCTGAGAGTATAACAACTGATTTGGCAGGCGAAAACCTGAGAAAAAAAACGACTTCCCGAATTGATTTGTTTTTGTTTTGTAGTTTTCTATCCAATGCCATTACAGTATCCATTGACTTAGGACTCAAATTGCAGTTCCTATGCCTTCCACTGGATGTCAACAGTCTTTAGAAATTGTTTACCTAGAGAGTGCCTTTGTTTACCTTTTATATTGACGACGTTATTGTCTGGTTGAAATATTATCGATTATTTAGGCTAAAAACAACCTGAGGATTGAATATAAACATCGTTTGACATGTTTCTATGAACTTTACAGATACAATTTGGATTTTTTGTCTGCCTGTTTTGACTGCGTTTGAGCCTGTGGATTACTGAAGAAAACGCGAACAAAACAGAGATTTTTTGGATATAAAGAGACTTTATCGAACAAAAGGAACATTTAATGAGTAAATTAATGTCTGCTGAGTGCAACCATGTGAAGATCAAAGGTAAGGGATTAATTGTATCTCTATTTCTGACTTGTGTAACTTCTTGGCTGGTTACTGTTTGTAATGATTTGTCTGCTGGGCTATGTTCTCAAATAATCGCAAGGTATGCTTTTGCCGTAAAGCATTTTTTAAATCTGACACCGTGGTTGGATTCACAAGAAGTTCATCTTTAAACCTATGTAAAATATTATTTGTTTTCTGAATTTTTATAATGAGTATTTCTGTATTTGAATTTGGCGCCCAGCAGTTTCACTGGCTGTTAAAGAGGTGGGACGCTAACGCTAACACACACACAATACCCCACAATGACAAAGCAAAAAAGTTTATTTTTATGTTTGCTAATGGGTTCAAAATTAAAAACCGAAATATCACATTTAAATAGGTATTCAGACCCTTTAAATCAGTACTTTGTTGAAGCACATCTGGCAGCGATTACAACTTTGAGTCTTCTTGGGTATGACGCTACAAGCTTGGCACACCTGTATTTGGGGAGTTTCTCCCATTCGTCTCTACAGATCCTCTCAAGCTCTGTCAGGTTGGACGGGGAGCGCCACTGCACAGCTATTTTCAGGTTTCTTCAGAAATGTTAGACTGGGTTCAAGTCCGGGCTCTGGCTGGGCCACTCAAGGACATTCAGTAACTTGTTCCGAAGTCATTCCTGCGTTGTCTTGGCTGTGTGCTTATGCGTTGTCTTGGCTGTGTGCTTAGAGTCATTGTCCTGTTGGAAGGTGAACCTTTGCCACAGTCAGAGCTCCTGAGCAGGTTCTCATCAAGGATCTCTCTGTACTTTAGTCATGATCAAGGGAAAGATGAACAGAGCAGTCTCCCAATTCCTGCCTCTGAAGAACATCCCCACAGCAGGATGCTGCAACCACCACACTTCACCGTAGAGATGGTGCCAGGTTTCCTCCAAATGTGATGCTTAGCATTCAGGCCAAAGAGTTCAATCTTGGTTTCATCAGACCAGAGAATCTTGTTTCTCATGGTCTGAGTCTGTGCCTTTTGGCAAACTCCAAGCAGGCTGTAATGTGCCTTTTACGGAAGAGTGGCTTCCATCATGCCACACTACCATAAAGGCGAGATGGTTGTGCTGCAGAGATGGGAGAACCCTCAGAAGAACAACCATCTCCACAGAGGAACTCAGGAGCTCTGTCAAAGTAACCATTGGGTCCTTGGTCACCTCCCTGACAAAGGACCTTCTCCCCCATTGCTCAGTATAACAGGGCGGCCAGCTCTAGGAAGAGTCTTTGTGGATCCAAACTTCTTCCATTTAAGAATGATGAACTGTGTTCTTATGTACCTTCAATGCTGCAGAAATGTTTTGGTACCCTTCCCCAGATCTGTGCCTCGACACAATCCTATCTCAGAGCTCTACGGACAATTCCTTCGACCTCATGGCTTGGTTTTTGGTCTGACATGCACTGTCAACTGTGGGACTTTATAGACAGGTGTGTGCCTTTCAAAATCATGTCCAATCAACTGAATTTACCACAGGTGGACTCCAAGCAAGTTGTAGAAACATCTTAAGGATGATCAATGGAAACCGGATGCACCTGAGCTCAATTTTCGAGTCTCATAGCAAAGGGTCTGAATACTTATGGAAATAAGGTATTTCTGTTATTTATTTTTTAATAAATGAGCATTTGTCATTATGGGGTATTGTGTGTAGATTGTAGAGGTCGATCCATTAATCGGAATGGCCGATTAATTAGGGCCGAATTCAAGTGTTTATTTTTGGACACCGATTTGGCAGTTTTTTTTTTTACACCTTTATTTAATCTTTATTTAACTAGGCAAGTCAGTTAAAGAACACATTCTTATTTTCAATGACGGCCCAGGAACGGTGGGTTAACTTCCTCGTTCAGGGGCAGAACGACAGATTTTTACCTTGTCAGCTCGGGGGATTCAATCTTGCAACCTTACAGTTAACTAGTCCAACGCTCTAACCACCTGATTACATTGCACTCCACGAGGAGCCTGCCTGTTACAGTAGAAGCCAAGGTAAGTTGCTAGCTAGCATTAAACTTGTCTTGTAAAAAACAATCAATCAATCATAAATCACTAGTTAACTACACATGGTTGATGATATTACTAGTTTATCTAGCGTGTCCTGCGTTGCATATAATCGATGCGGTGCGTACCGTTGCTCCAATGTGTACCTAACCATAAACATCAATGCCTTAATTAAAATCAATACACAGAAGTAAATATTGTTAAACCTGCATATTTAGCTAAAAGAAATCCAGGTTAGCAGGCAATATTAAGCAGTTGAAATTGTGTCACTTGCGTTCATTGCACGCAGAGTCAGTGTATATGCAACAGTTTGGGCCGCCTAATTTGCCAGAATTTTACATAATTATGACATAACATTGAAGGTTGTGCAATGCAACAGGAATATTTAGACTTATGGATGCCACCCGTTAGATAAAATACGCAACGGTTCCGTATTTCACTGAAAGAATAAACATCTTGTTTTCGAGATGATAGTTTCCGGATTCGACCATATTAATGACCTAAGGCTCATATTTCTGTGTGTTATTATGTTATAACTAAGTCTATGATTTGATAGAGCAGTCTGACTGAGTGGTGGTAGGCAGCAGCAGGCTCGTAAGCATTCATTCAAACAGCACTTTCCTGCGTTTTGCCAGAAGCTCTTCGCTGCTTCAAGCCTATCAACTCCCGAGATTAGGCTGGTGTAACCGATGTGAAATGGCTAGCTAGTTAGCGGGGGGCGCGCTAATAGCGTTTCAAACGTCACTCGCTCTGAGACTTGGAGTAGTTATTCCCCTTGCTCTGCATGGGTAACGCTGCTTCGAGGGTGGCTGTTGTCGTTGTGTTCCTGGTTCGAGCCCAGGTAGGAGCGAGGAGAGTGATGGAAGCTATACTGTTACACTGGCAATACTAAAGTGCCTATAAGAACATCCAATAGTCAAAGGTTAATGAAATACAAATGGTATAGAGAGAAATAGTCCTATAATTCCTATAATAACTACAACCTAAAACTTCTTACCTGGGAATATTGAAGACTCATGTTAAAAGGAACCACCAGCTTTCATATGTTCTCATGTTCTGAGCAAGGAACTTAAACATTAGCTTTCTTACATGGCACATATTGCACTTTTACTTTCTTCTCCAACACTTTGTTTTTGCATTATTTAAACCAAATTGAACATATTTCATTATTTATTTGAGGCTAAATTGATTTTATTGATGTATTAAGTTAAAATAAGTGTTCATTCAGTATTGTTGTAATTGTCATTATTACAAATAAATAACAAAATAAAAATTGGCCGATTAATCGGTATCGTTTTTTTTTGTGGTCCTCCAATAATCGGTATCGGCGTTGAAAAATCATAATCGGTCGACCTCTAGTAGATTGATGAGGATTTTTGTTTTTATTTAATACATTTTAGGATAATGCTGTAATGTAACAAAATGTGGAAAAAGGGAAGGTGTCTGAATACTTTCCGAATTCACTGTACATAAGAGGTTAGGGCAATATAGATTTAGGAATAATACCTTGAGCCGGTTGCTCCCCAAATACTCTCCATCCATCTTCTTTATAGCTTTGCAGACACTGACAATATCAGAATACTGCACAAAGGCGTATTGAGGAACACCATTAACCTTTTTAATGTCAATATCCTGTGGGAGGGATGAAAAAAGAGATTTTTAAAAATATATATTTTAGAGGTGACATTTCACTTGCATAACCTTTCAGTGGCCAGTAACACACATACCACAATCTCTCCAAAGCGCTGAAAGATATCAAGGAGTTGTTGGTAACTGGTGGTCTTCTCCAAGTTGCCGATAAACAGGGTCCTAGTCGCCTTGGGGTGGAATTCATCAATCCGTCCATCCAAAGGCCTGAATTCATTCTCGCTCTCTGTTTCTGAGGGAAAGACATCTATTACAATCACCAAACAAGACAAGTACACTCAACAGTATGTGAATGAGCCCTCATTACAATACACATCATTGGTATTGAAGGCCCAAGCTCAAATAATGATTGAATTACAGATGTGGTATTACATTTCAACAATCTAAAACGTTTCATACCAGGGCCGTTCCAGGCAGAAACCTCGATCATCATGCCGAAGAAAAGCTTTCCTTTGGAGACGTTGAGGGCTTTCTCTTGGTCTTCCTGCTGTCTGAAGAACACCAGACCATATCGGTCCTCCAAGGCCCCGTGGATCTGCACGGATGTCACTTTCCCATGTTTCTTGAACTCATGGAACAGTCCATCTTTTAAACTTGTGTCTGGAGAGGGAAAAGGACAGTTAATTGACGGGTCACGCAGCTGCATTGTTAAGGACAAAATGAAATGTTATGTAAAGGTTGAAAATCCGAGGGAGAATTGCTTTGATAAGCTAGCTCCACAGCTCACCATAGCAGAGGAGGTACGCTATTTATTAGTGACCCCCTTCATAATGTCATGGTGCACAGCAAAGTGCAGCCAGAATGCATGTTTGTGTGTATACCGCTAGGTAGTGGTACTCGCCTGTGGAGCGCACTGGTAGGTTCTGCACCCTGATGCCAAAGCTTCTGCGTGGTTCGTCACCTTCCATCACCATAGAGCACGGCTGAGAGGGGGGTGCATGTGTAGCAGAGGACTGAACAGAGCGTGCATGAGACCCATCACTTGAGCTGCTGTTTGAATCGCTGCTGCCAAACGGACAAATGTGAGATAAGAGGGAAATGTTCAGAGGGTCTTCAGCTAACATTATAAATAGAGGGTACGTCTGTATGCATCTCAGGTCAGTGAAATTCTCTACATAATCTTACAGTCAACAATGTATTTTAAACTCTTTTACAACTGGGTAAATTGAATGTTCCCATCTCTTGCACACATGTCTACAACACAGGCTAATTGACTGAATTGTGCTCCATCCATAATGAACAAACATCCACACTATCACAGAAGCACATCCTACCTGCCACTGCCAGTACTGCTGGTGCTGCTGACAGAATCAGAGCTAGAGGACCTACTGCGGGACCTAGAGCGTGGACCTCTACCTGGGGAGAGGGGGGCTCTTTTGGGAGAATGTGGGGCTTTGGGCGTTTGCCCCGTGGTCCTTTGCGGGGAGGGGTGTCGAGATTGTGAAGAATGAGATGACCGACTGCGGCGATGGTAAGTTCTGTCAACACGACGCCCTCTGTCATCTCGATAAGGGTCGCGCCGCGCAGCACTAGACAAGGTGAAGGGATCTCCTCGGATCCTGGACTCAAAATGAGGCTCCGGGGTTTCAAAGCTCCCACCCATAGCGCCAGCACTTCCAGGCCCAGGGCTAACTCCAGCTGCAAACATGGTGCGATCGCGGTAATAGTCTGCGTTGTAGTGACGCTGTCTATCAAAAGTGCCACCGCGCTCATGGTGTCCATAGGGGCTGTGATCATATGCACGCTCCCGGCTCTCTGAGCTGTTGGAAGACACATGCAAAGGATGGATAGAAAGGGAAGAGAGGAGAGAGAGAAAGAGGGGGAGAGAGTCTGTTATTGTGACTCCAAAAACACGTATAGAAAAACTTGCAGATAACTATTGGACAGTTCCAATACACAATGACGTTTCAAATAGGCAAGTGCACTGTAAAAACGTCAACTTAAATACACAAACAAAACCGGAATGCTGCGGAGCGCTGGTTCTATAGAGGACAGTGGTTGGTAAGTAGTACATTTTATTACGTCCTTCTCTAGTATTTATGCTGACAGACAGCAGCTTGTATACGTTAATAAAATGGGGGCAGATCTATTCTGATAGTGGCATAGAGCAAGGTCAGGTAACCCAAGGACATGAAACCAAATATAAGGGCCAAGCTGAGACTAAAGAATGCATCTACACACATTGTTGAGAATTTATTTTATTTTGGCTAAACGTAACACTACCACAACCGTAATGATGGGCTGGAAAGCTGTTGAACTCTACCATTGACTATAATCATCTGGAATCTGTGTCGCGTCACATTTGGCATTTTTCAACTCCTACTCCCTCAGATCAAAGACCACTTGTGAATCAAGTAAGAACAGGGGGGTCTCGTAGGTGAGGGAAATGCTGGCGGACCTGCTGGAGCTTAACTAGCCTATACTAGGCCACCTAGTAACTAGGAGGAGCAAAAGCATAGAAGGGAGAGAAAGACAGGAGAGAGGGAGGGACAAAAATAAGAGAGCGAGAGAGCAAGGAAGACAAGCCATTGGCACAGATGGTGTCTGCAGAAGCCCCCTGGCCCAAGCAGCTGTGTCTTTTTCACTAAAAGCTCTAACAATTAGTGCAGGAGACGAGGAAAGAGACAAGGGTGCAAATCTGGGTTAGGAAAAGAGATGCAGAGGGCAGGACAATACCAACCTTTTCCAAAAGCGGTAACCGAACCTATAATCCCAAATACAATCTAGGACAGAAATGGTGTGAGCAGGATTTATTAAAAAAAAAAAAGAAAAAAAAAGAAAAAAAATGAGCAAAAATGTTGTTTGTCACCATGCGTATAGTCTTCGACGTTCGAGAAGAACAGCAGGTTAGGTAGGTATCTGAGGTATAATCCGTAATTTCTTAATCTCTTTGTTTGATGGAAAAAGGAAGAAAACAAAATAACCAAAGCAATGGATTTCTTATGACAAATATTGATGCAGTAGTAAAGTTATGATTTGGGAAAAAAACGATGAGTCACACATAGCAGTGCATTCCAAAAGTAACACTAGAGATGGGCCAGACTGAAAATATGTCCAATTTGCTTATGGCAACCTAGTATAAAGAAGCAAAAAAGCATGAGTTGTCTGCATACTACTGTCCAAAATAGACGGGTATTATTCCTCTTCAAAATTAGGAAGCCAGTTTGCATACACTCCTGTAAAAAAAACAGTATCTTCTCTCACCAAAATGCATGGAATAATCCTAGTCCACAGCAACGTAATTAATTCCTTAAAATAGGCCTATTCCATATCCCAAGGGCAAAATAGACCGTCTACTCCCATCACTTTGTGTAGATGACGTCCTCTTCAGTCTTCATTCGATTTTCGCTGAAAATGCTGATGTTCCTATTCTTTGTTCGTAACCCAAACTAAATACTGATGCTGAGAGGATATACAGCTAAATCCACACTGGAGCGGAATAATCCAGCAATGGAAATGCGGTTACACATGTGTACATCCTATACCCAACATCCTTACATCCAATACGGGGGTTACATCCATTCTTCCACGAGGCAGGTACATCCAAAATGCATGTCTTCAGTTGTCTTCATGGCCATCGCTCTCTCCCCAAAAATATTTCCATGGAATTTCTTGATGCGTGTTATGTTACTCCCCAGTTTCTCTTTAGTTCCTTTTGATATAAGCACCTTACTAAATTACAATTATACCCTGTAAAATATTGTTTCCTTGTCTGAAAATGATCAATTAGCGGTGAATGATGTACTGATGGGGCACTGTGATGACTGATGCCTAGCCAATTTACGTCCTTACAATGGCAATTTACATCCTTTGGTCCATGATGTTATTTAAATCCAGACGAGTAGCAGACATCCTTGGTTTGGAGACATCCAGAAAAATAGTTTATGTCCAGCAGTGGAAAAAGGTGGTGAACGGAAAAAATACTCCCTGTCTTTTCTGATGTATAGTCCATACGTAAATTAACCTGTCCGAAAATATAGGGGTATTAAATCCATCACAGGCAACGATTTACTTCCAAGCAACGACGATCCCAGGTAAATCGTGGTTAGAATCCATGGTTCGGAAAATCTAATTACCCCCAAAAATTCACCAGGATAAATTCCAACAAATGTGATATATCCAAACTCACCAGGATATTCCCCACAGGTGTAATATCCAACTTGAAAGCAGGATACGTCTCACACAATAAATCCGAAATTTTGAATGATAATACCTCATATCCATACCTTTAAATGACCAATAGATTTGCATAAATATTTCACTTAGATCCCGCGAGAAAGGACAGGTCTGTGCAGACGGAGAAGGGATCGTTTCCTAGGTTACCTTTATATGAAACTGTAAGGAATATATTCTCCTTGTTCTATTAATAACCCAACAAGGAAATCATGTGATTGCGGGAGAATTTTTTTTTTTACTGACACCCTGATCCCTCAGAGGTGACCATGTCCACTTACCCATCTCTTATCCGTTCATAACGCCCCTCTCTGGTGTGAATGGACACTGGGGGGCCAAACACTGGACCCACTGCCCCCCTAGAGAATCCTGAAACATCCCGCCCGTGACTGCTCGAGGGGGGGTTGTCATCAAGGCCCCGAACAGCACTAGGGACAGACCCAGGTTCATTGTAGTCAGTGCGCAGGTCCCTGTCCCCCATCTTGTTGACAGCATTGTGAGCCTTCTGTGCACTTTTGATATCCACAAAATCCACAAAGGCTGCCACGCCGCCCTCCGACCCACGCTTCCGCAGGACCTTGACGCTTTCGACGCGTCCATAGCTGAGGAGCAAGAACAAAAAGGGAAGAGACGTCACACTTTATTGAGAGGACTATGTATGTGTCCCTTCACTCATGAGCATAATAATCAGTTGGAAATACATAATTAACTTGTTATGGATAGGGGGCAGCATTTTCACATTTGGATGAAAAGCATGCCCAGAGTAAACTGCCTGCTACTTAGTCCCAGTTGCGAATATATGCATATTATAGTAGATTTGGATAGAAAACACTCTGAAGTTTCTAAAACTGTTTGAATGATGTCTGTGAGTATAACAGAACTCATATGGCAGGCGAAAACCTAAGAAAAATCCAACCAGGAAGTGGGAAATCTGAGGTTTGTAGGTTTTCATCTCTTGGCCTATTGAATAAACAGTGTCTATTGGGTCATTTTGCACTTCCTAAGGCTTCCACTAGATGTCAACAGTCTTTAGAACCTTGTTTGATGCTTCTACTGTGAAGTGGGGCCGAAAGAGAGGGGAAAGAGTCAGGGCTCTGGCAGAATGCCAGGAGCTCGTGACACTCGTTCACGTGAGAGCGAGCTCTGTTCCATTGCTTTTCTGAAGACAAAGGAATTCTCCGGTTGGAACATTATTGAAGATTTATGTTAAAAACATCCTAAAGATTGATTCTATACTTCGTTTGACATGTTTCTACGGACTGTAATATGACTTTTCGTCTGAACTTTTGCCTGGACCTGCCCGCAAAAGGAGTAATTTGGACATAAATGGACTTTATGGAACAAATCAAACATTTATTGTGGAACTGGGATTCCTGGGAGTGCATTCTGATGAAGATCAAAGGTAAGTGAAAATGTATAATGCTATTTCTGACTTATGTTGACTCCAACATGGCGGATATCTCTTTGGGTTGATTTGTCTTCTGAGCGCTGTACTCAGAATATTGCATGGTTTGCTTATTCCCGTGATTTAAAAAAAAATCTGACACAGCATTTGCATTAAGGAGAAGTATATCTTTAAATCTGTGAATAACACGTATCTTTTACCAATGTTTATGAGTATTTCTGTGATTTGATGTGGCTCTGTGCAAATTAGCGGGATGTTTTGGAGGCTAAGCCAAATGTAAACTGAGGTTTTTGGATATAAATAGGAACTTGATTGAACAAAACATACATGTATTGTATAACATGTTGTCCTGGGAGTGTCATCTGATGAAAAATATCAAAAATTTGTGATTCATTTTATCAATATTTCTGCTTTTTGTGACTCCTCTCTTTAGTTGAAAAATTGCTGTATGCTTTCTGTGACTAGTTGCTGACCTAACATAACGATATGTTCTAGCGGAACCCCAGTCCTAGACAGGTTAAGAGCCCTGACGCTTGCTCTAAAAATTAACATGCATCGTTCATATCAGTGAGAAACAAATTTCAAAAACAAAACAGATTCATCCTTAATTAAGAGTCTAAGTAACATAATACAAAGATCCCCATAAAAATCTGTCTGTTTAAGCTAGAGATAGTTGTTATGCATGGGCTGCGTGTCAATCCACCTGATCCGCCTATAAAGTCGCCCTTCTGCATCTGAGGTGGAAGGTGGCCGAGCAACAGACGTGTTTGTCAGACCATAAGACATGCCGAAAATTTGTCTTCTCACTAAAACGGCTAGCATTCCAACGGTTTGACCGACAAACACGATGGTGTTCTCCGTTTTGCGCTACGACCCCCTCAAGCACCAAGGGACTTGTCTGAAGTCGGTAACGCTGATGTGCCAACTAAAGTCTGTTGCGCCCAAACCATTTGGGCTACAAACTAATATTATACGACTGTGGAAAGGGAAGACTCACAATGGAGTTCTCAGTTTTACTCTACGGCCACCACGTGTCACTGGACTCGACTGAAGGTAACCCACACAAATGAATGGAAGTATGGAGGTAGTCTTAGGCCAACAAAAAGGGGTCGAAAAATATATACACTGCTCAAAAAAATAAAGGGAACACTAAAATAACACATCCTAGATCTGAATGAATGAAATATTCTTATGAAATACTTTTTTCTTTACATAGTTGAATGTGCTGACAACAAAATCACAAAAATGATCAATGGAAATCAAATTTATCGACCCATGGAGGTCTGGATTTGGAGTCACACTCAAATTAAAGTGGAAAAACCCCACTACAGGCTGATCCAACTTTGACGTAATGCGCTTAAAACAAGTCAAAATGAGGCTCCGTAGTGTGTGTGGCCTCCACGTGCCTGTATGACCTCCCTACAACGCCTGGGCATGCTCCTGAGAGGTGGCGGATGATCTCCCGAGGGATCTCCTCCCAGACCTGGACTAAAGCATCCCCCAACTCCTGGACAGTCTGTGGTGCAACGTGGCGTTGGTGGATGGAGCGAGACATGATGTCCCAGATGTGCTCAATTGGATTCAGGTCTGGGGAACGGGCGGGCCAGTCCATAGCATCAATGCCTTCCTCTTGCAGGAACTGCTGACACACTCCAGCCACATGAGGTCTAGCATTGTCTTGCATTAGGAGGAACCCAGGGCCAACCGCACCAGCATATGGTCTCACAAGGGGTCTGAGGATCTCATCTTGGTACCTAATGGCAGTCAGGCTACCTCTGGCGAGCACATGGAGGGCTGTGCAGCCCCCAAAAGAAATGCCACCCCACACCATGACCGGTTTGGCGGTGGGTCAGTCATGGTGTGGGGCGGCATTTCTTTTGGGGGCTGCACAGCCCTCCATGTGCTCGCCAGAGGTAGGATGTTGCAGGCAGCAGAACGTTCTCCACGGCGTCTCCAGACTCTGTCACGTCTGTCACATGTGCTCAGTGTGAACCTGCTTTCATCTGTGAAGAGCACAGGGCGCCAGTGGCGAATTTGCCAATTTTTGTGTTCTCTGGCAAATGCCAAACGTCCTGCACGGTGTTGGGCTGTAAGCACATCCCCCACCTGTGGACGTCGGGCCCTCATACCACCCTCATGGACTCTGTTTCTGACCATTTGAGCAGACACATGCACATTTGTGGCCTGCTGGAGGTCATTTTGCAGGGCTCTGGCAGTGCTCCTCCTGCTCCTCCTTGCACAAAGGCGGAGGTAGCGGTCCTGCTGCTGGGTTGTTGCCCCCCTACGGCCTCCTCCATGTCTCCTGATGTACTGGCCTGTCTCCTGGTAGCGCCTCCATGCTCTGGACACTACGCTGACAGACACAGCAAACCTTCTTGCCACAGCTCGCATTGATGTGCCATCCTGGATGAGCTGCACTACCTGAGCCACTTGTGTGGGTTGTAGACTCCGTCTCATGCTACCACTAGAGTGAAAGCACCGCCAGCATTCAAAAGTGACCAAAACATCAGCCAGGAAGCATAGGAACTGAGAAGTGGTCTGTGGTCACCACCTGCAGAACCACTCCTTTATTGGGGGTGTCTATTCCATTTGCACAACAGCATGTGAAATTTATTGTCAATCAGTGTTGCTTCCTAAGTGGACAGTTTGATTTCACAGAAGTGTGATTGACTTGGAGTTACATTGCGTTGTTTAAGTGCTCCCTTTATTTTTTGAGCAGTGTATAAAGCAATCCTGAGCGTTCTAATATTCCCTAGATATAGGGAATATTCCGTCTGATTTTTTTTTACTGTCTTCCATTTACGAATGTGTTATTCAATGTGTTTCTATGGGTTATAAACTCAGCAAAAAAAGAAACGTCCCTTTTTCAGGACGCGGTCTTTCAAAGAGAATTTGTAAAAATCCAAATAACTTGCAGATCTTCATTGTAAAGGGTTTAAACACTGTTTCCAATGCTTGTTCAATGAACCACAAACAATTAATGAACATGCACCTGTGGAACAGTCGTTAAAACACTAACAGCAATTAAGGTCACAGTTATGAAAACTTAGGACACTAAAGAGGCCCTTCTACTGACTCTGAAAAACACTAAAAGAAACATGCCCAGGGTCCCTGTTCATCTGCGTGAGCGTGCCTTAGGCATGCTGCAAGGAGGAATTAGGACCGCAGATGTGGCCAGGGCAATAAATTGCAATGTCCGTACTGTGAGATGCCTAAGACAGCGCTACAGGGAGACAAGACAGACAGCTGATCGTCCTCGCAGTGTCAGACCACATGTAACAACATCTGCACAGGATCGGTACATCCGAACATCACACCTGCGGGACAGGTACAGGATGGCAACAACAACTGCCCAAGTTACACCAGGAACGCACAATCCCTCTATCAGTGCTCAGACTGTCCACAATAGGCTGAGAGAGGCTGGACTGGGCTTGTAACAACATCTGCACAGGATCGGTACATCCGAACATCACACCTGCGGGACAGGTACAGGATGGCAACAACAACTGCCCAAGTTACACCAGGAACGCACAATCCCTCTATCAGTGCTCAGACTGTCCACAATAGGCTGAGAGAGGCTGGACTGGGCTTGTAACAACATCTGCACAGGATCGGTACATCCGAACATCACACCTGCGGGACAGGTACAGGATGGCAACAACAACTGCCCAAGTTACACCAGGAACGCACAATCCCTCTATCAGTGCTCAGACTGTCCACAATAGGCTGAGAGAGGCTGGACTGGGCTTGTAGGCCTGTTGTAAGGCAGGTCCTCACCAGACATCACCGGCAACAACGTCACCCATGGGCACAAACCCACCATCGCTGGACCAGACAGGACTGGCAAAAAGTGCTCTTCACTGATGAGTCGCGGTTTTGTCTCACCAGGGGTGATGGTCAGATTTGCGTTTATCGTCGAAGGAATGAGCGTTACACCGAGGCCTGTACTGTGGAGCGGGATTGATTTGGAGGTGGAGGGTCCGTCATGGTCTGGGGCGGTGTGTCACAGCATCATCGGACTGAGCTTGTTGTCATTGCAGGCAATCTCAACGCTGTACATAACAAGGAAGACATCCTCCTCCCTCATGTGGTACCCTTCCTGCAGGCTCATCCTGACATGACCCTCCAGCATGACAATGCCACCAGCAATACTGCTCGTTCTGTGCGTGATTTCCTGCAAGACAGGAATGTCAGTGTTCTGCCATGGCCAGCGAAGAGCCCGGATCTCAATCCCATTGAGCATGCCTGGGACCTGTTGGAGCAGAGGGTGAGGACTAGGGCCATTCCCTCCAGAAATGTCAGGGAACTTGCAGGTGCCTTGGTGGAAGAGTGGGGTAACATCTCACAGCAAGAACTGGCAAATCTGGTGCAGTCCATGAGGAGATGCACTGCGGTACTTAATGCAGCTGGTGGCCACACCAGATACTGACTGTTACTTTTGACCCCCCCTTTTAATTATTCCATTTCTGTTAGTCAAGTCTGTGGAACTTGTTCAGTTTATGTCTCAGTTGTTGAATATTGTTATGTTCATTCAAATATTTACACGTTAAGTTTGCTGAAAATAAACAGTTGACAGTGAGAGGACGTTTCTTTTTTTGCTGAGTTTAGTAGTAAAGTCCAAATTCAATATTTTATTTAATACTTTCTCTCATATATATATACAAATATAAAGGGGTCCTAAAATTCCAAATCAAATAGCTAAAGGACAAATGGCATGACCATATTAAAACAATTCCATATGTTAACTTGGTAAAAGCCACCTCCCTCCTCACGGCTTAGACTTTTATAGTTTGTTTTACTTTATAGGGTTAAGGTTTCCCACACAGTCATATCTTAAGTTACACTGCTTGTTTACGAAAGACAGACTGAAGACATAGGCAGGTACCTGTGCTAATTATCTATCTAGCCTGCTCCGAATACCATTGCTGGGTAGGAAGTGTAGTCCGTCAACTGAGACACACAGCTTTGTGGATCTTTGCAAAGCTGCTACAGTAGGTGTATCTTTCTTATTTTAAAGATTCTTTCTTGCTGATGTGAAAGGGGCATGTCAGCATATGTTTCGAAAACGATGAATAACATTTCTAAACTCTAAAACAGAGTCAGAATTGTAGTTTACATGGAGCCAGTCGTGAAAACCCTAGGTACAGAGAAGGGTTTGAGAGCTACTCTACAGGCTTGCTTTAATATGAGTACATTAGTGAGCATGTCTAAAAGAGGGTGCTCTTCAGTAGTTGTACACTGAAACACTAGATCCTTGTGCAGGTACACACGGTGCTCATGTTCACTGAATCTGGCGCTTAGCTGAAAGCAGTGCTCGACTTGGGCCAGAGCAACATAACGGCACTTCAAATTTCTGGGGAATTGCGTACTGGCTCTTCTATAAAAGTAGCTTATCGCCGGCCCAGATTAACAGAGACAAAAATGATTGATCAAAGCAGAATCTGCACTGAATAGCAATGGAGTGGGCATTCATTTCCTGATTCCGCTTTGTTCAAGTTTATTTGCCGCTAGTCTGAATCTGTGTGTGACAGTAGGCTGCTTGAGATTGCGCAGACTGAAAATACACCAGCCTGAAAGCGCTGTTCCAAGTTCAAAAATTAGGGTTTGAAAGGTCGAAATTTGTTTAATAACTTTTTTTAATGTAATTAATTAAAGCATACTTAAATATTATCAATAATAATACAAAATAATCTACATGTCAGCCATTATCTTAATGACCCTTCAGTGCGTGTCTGTGTGTACCAGTGCGAGGGAACTGTTGCCCGAGAGAGCGATCGCGACATTTCAGCAGCAGGTATAAAATAAACAGACTAACTGGGTAGTCAACTGTTACAAATTATGTTTTAAATTATCTGGCTAGTTAACTATAGCTAACTAAGCATTACTGTCCTAGTGGCCTTTCCACCTGCACTGTAGATAACCTAAATAAATCTGCATCTACACTCTTTTAAACAGTACCCATGTAATTGGTCAAAGGAAAAAAATATTAAAAAGGAAAAAAAAGCTAGACAATTTGCTGTGCATAGATCTCCCCTGAAACAGGAATATTTGAGTCTTATATATAGACATGCACAGTTAGATACCTTGCTTTGAAGTAGCCATTTGAGGCGGCAAGTAGCCTAGTGGTCAGAGAATTGGACTAGTAACCGAAAGGTGGTGGTGGGGGGTGGGGGGGGCTAAGTGCCTTGATCAAGGGCACAGCGGCAGGAGATAGTTGGCCTACATGGGTTCAGACATAGCAGCATTCCTGTGTCAATAACGCATACTTTTTATGTAGGCTACAATAACAGTCATGAACATGTTAAATGTCTTGGGAAATGTGTATAAACCCTTAAGTGAATAATCAGAGGACTCTATAGCATATTGTAATTTGTGAATATCGTTGAAAAGTCGAATGGACCAACTTGGAAAAAGACAGCCCCCACACTTATTTCATCCCAAGTCAAACACTGACTGAAAGCTAGTTCGAAGAACCTAGGCGTAAAGTCGCGGATCACGATGTATAATGTTCAAATTACCTTTATTATAATCGCAATAACGTATCTCCCTGCAACTTTTAGTTTTCAGACGTTGGGGGATCCAGTGTGATTGATGGTTGACAATTTTCGGACGATATGAACAGCTTGTAGGGAAGACGTGTTGAATTATGCATTAACGAGCAACGAGTATTAACGAGCAATAGAAACACGAAGCCCATATGTTAAGCGAGGGCTTTCATATTTCACCTTACTGGCAAGTTGATCAACTCGCCGCCAGGCAATCAAACACCACATATTTCGATAGCGAATTATGCTAGCTATCTAAAACGAAGCTAGCTTCAGAAGAACGTGGATAAACGATGCATTTAACGCAACAGTTTGATAACATATTCATTATTAAGTAATCCAACTAACGATGTATATGCATAACTAGTTAGACGAAGTGTCTTAACACATTTTAATAACAACATTAGTTAGCTAAATACCTAGCTAGCATGTTAGCTTTCTTTCATGCTTAACTAGTCAGGCATGATTGTAGACTGTAGTTACCCATCAAGTGAGCGACGACAAAATGGTAGCTAACTAGTGTTCAGTGGCATTTCAGCTTGCTAGAATACATCAAATTGTGACTTTTTTTATGCAAGCGCCACGCTGTTGTGTGTTGATATTTTTAACCAAGGGCAAAGCAAAATCTTCCAAACAACAGAGGCCGTTTGGTGTTGAATGTAGATGATGGCTAACGTTAGCTAACTCAGCTGGCTAGCTATTGGACATAACGCGCGCTACCTCTCCATAACCCTCTTGCGTAACATTAACTTACCGTTTAAAATGTTCGACAATTTTCTCCTCTCGAACATGTTCGGGTAAATTTCCCACCCAAAGGTGTCTGGTTTCCCGAACCATACTGTACGTTACTTTCCCCCTTCATACATATGCTCTAGCACGTTTTAATCCCCGCTGGTCGGGAAATCCGCCTTACAAAATGAACGACGAGTGATTCCGTGTAAAAATGATCTTGGCCTAGCTCCGTCCCAATCCATCCGAATGTGTGTGTATTCTCCAGAGATAGGGTGCGAGCTGCGCGCTTCCCTGTGACGACGGCTTCGTTTCTCATGACTTGCGCGCTCCCGAGATCATGCGACAGCTACTCAAGGCTAGAGGGTATACGGTTTATGTCATCTTGATTTCTTAAATATTTTTTTTTGTTGCATTTAAGATAACCCTAACTCGTTTCCTAACCTTAACCTAATTATCATAACCTGGTACTTTTATTATCCTAATCTGCTGCGTAAATTATCCTAACCTCCCATGAAAAGTAAATTCTGGTCAATTTTGACATAAACTGTATACTGTCTAGTCAAAAGTCGTAGCAGTCCTATGGCTTTGTATTTTGTATTTTTTAGGGGTCCTTAAAAGGCAGCAGCAACTCTTCCTGTGGTCCAAACACATTAAGGAACTTACATCACACATAAAACAAACTATAAAACAGTACTTCATATAACATTATTACACCACTACATATCTACAATACAAAATGTATAAAACCACCATACAACAATTTTACAATGTAGGGTGTGTGTCTGTTCTATGTAGTACTGTGCACCGCCCAGATTCTGTTCTTGATTTGGGGATTGTGAAGAAACCTCTGGTGGCATGTTTTGTGGGGTATGCATGGGTGTCCGAGCTGTGTGCTAGTAGTTTAGACAGACACCTCTGTGCATTCAGCATGTCAACACTTCTTACAAAAACAAGTAGTGATGAAGTCAATCTCTCCTCCACTTTGAGCCATGAGAGATTTACATGCATATTATTAATGTTAGCTCTCCTTGTACATTTAAGGGCCAGCCATGCTGCCCTGTTCTGAGCCAATTGTAATTTTCTGAGGTCCCTCAAATCAAATCAAATTTTATTAGCCACATACACATGGTTAGCAAATGTTAATGCGAGTGTAGCGAAATGCTTGTGCTTCTAGTTTCCGACAGTGCAGTAATATCTAACAAGTAATCTAACAATTCCCCAACAACTACCTAATACACACAAATCTAAAGGGATGGAAAATAATATGTACATATAAATATATGGATGAGCAATGGCCCGAGCGGCATAGGAAAGATGCAATAGATGGTAATGAGATGAGCAATGTAAGATATGCTAACATTATTAAAGTGGCATTGTTTAAAGTGACTAGTGATCCATTTATTACAGTGGTCATTGATATGAGTCTCTATGTAGGCAGCAGCCTCTCTGAGTTAGTGATTGCTGTTTAGCAGTGTGATGGCCTTGAGATAGAAGCTGTTTTTCAGTCTCTCGGTCCCAGCTTTGATGCACCTGTACTGACCTCGCCTTCTGGATGGTAGCGGGGGTGAACAGGCAGTGGCTCGGGTGGTTGATGTCCTTGATGATCTTTCTGGCCTTCCTGTGACATCAGTGCTGTAGGTGTCTTGGAGGGCAGGTAGTTTGCCCCCGGTGATGTGTTGTGCAGACCGCACCACCCTCTGGAGAGCCTTGCAGTTGAAAGCTGTGCAGTTGCCGTACCAGGCGGTGATACAGTCCGACAGGATGCTCTCGATTTTGCATCTGTAAAAGTTTGTCCGAGTTTTAGGTGACACGCCAAATTTCTTCAGCCTCCTGAGGTTGAAGAGGCGCTGTTGCGCCTTCTTCACCACACTGTCTGTGCGGGTGGACCATTTCAGTTTGTCTGTGATGTGTATGCCGAGGAACTTAAAACTTTCCACCTTCTCCACTACTGTCCCTTCGATGTGAATAGGGGGGTGCTCCCTCTTCTGTTTCTTGAAGTCCATGATCATCTCCATGGTTTTGTTGACGTTGAGTGAGATGTTTTCCTGACACCACACTCCGAGTGTCCTCACCTCCTCCCTGTAGGCTGTCTCGTCTTATTTGGTAATCAAGCACACTACTATTGTGTCGTTTGCAAACTTGATGATTGAGTTGGAGGCGTGCATGGCCACGCAATCATGGGTGAACAGGGAGTACAGGAGGGGGCTGAGCATGCACTCTTGTGGGGCCCCAGTGTTGAGGGTCAGTGAAGTGGAAATGTTGTTTCCTACCTGCACCACCAGGGGTGGCCCGTCAGAAAGTACAGGACCCAATTGCACAGCCCTTGTTAGTGGGCTGCGACAGTGGCACTCTATTTTCCTCAAAGCGGGCAAAGAAGGTGTTTAGTTTGTCTGGAAGCACCTGACCACACGACTGAACAGTAGTCCAGGTACGACAAAACTAGGGCCTGCCTTGTTGATAGTGTTGTTAAGAAGGCAGAGCAGCGCTTTATTATGGACAGACTTAGCTACTGTTGTATCAATATGTTTTGACCATGATGGTTTTACAACCCAGGGTTACTCCGAGCAGTTGCATCATCTTGCTCAATTTCCACATTATTAATTACAAGGTTTAGTTGAGGTTTAGGGTTTAGTGAATGATTTGTCCCAAATACAATGCTTTTAGTTTCTGAAATATTTAGGACTAACTTATTCCTTGCCACCCTTTCTGAAACTAACTGCAGCTCTTTGTTAAGTGTTTCGGTGATTTCACTCGCTGTGGTAGCTGATGTGTATTGTTGAGTCATCCGCATTCATAGACACACTGGCTTTAGCCAGTGGAACACACGTTTTTCCAGCAGCAAACTATGACCGATAATGTCAAAAGCCACATTAAAGTCTTAACAAAACAGCTCCCAGAATATTTTCAGCCAATCATCAGTCATTTGTGTAAGTGCCGTGCTTGTTGAATGTCGTTCCCTATAGGCGTGCTGAAAGTCTGTTGTCAATTTGTTTACAGTAAAATAGTATTGAATCTGGTTGAACACAATTTTTTCAAAAGTTTAGTAAGGGTTGGTAACAGGCTAATTGGTCCGCTATTTGAGACAGTAAAGGGGGCTTTACTATACTTGGGTAACGGAATGACTTTTGCTTTCCTCCAGGCCTGAGGGCATACACTTTCTATTAGGCTTAGATTGAATATATGGCAAATAGGAGTGGCAATATTGTCCGCTATTATTATCAGTCATTTTCCATCCAAGTTGTCAGACCCCAGTGGCTTGTTATTGTTGACAGACAACAATACTTTTTTCACCTTTTCCACATTCACTTTACGGAATTCAAAATTACAACGCTTGTCTTTTATAATTTTATCAGTTTTATTTGGATGTGTAGTGTCAGAGTTCATTGCTGGCATGTCATGCCTAAATTTGTTAATCTTGCCAATGAAAACATAATTAAAGTAATTGGCAATATCAGTGGGTTTTGTGATGAATGAGCCACCTGATTCAATGAATGATGGAGCTGAGTTTGCATTTTGCCCAAAATTGTATTTAAAGAGCTCCAAAGCTTGTTATCATTCTTTATTTGATTTATTTGTTTCATAGTATAATTTATTCTTCTTTTTATTCAGTTTAGTCACATGATTTCTCAATTTGCAGTACGGTTGCCAATTGGTTGTGCAGCCAGACTTATTTGCCATTCCTTTTGCCTCATCCATAACATTTTTCAATTCCTCATCAATCCACAGTGATTTAACCATTTTTAGTTCTTTTTTTATGGATGCATGCTTATTAGTAACTGGAATAAGCAATTTCATAAATGTGTCAATTGCAGTCTGGTTGTTCCTCATTACACACCACAGACCAACAAATATTATTTACACCATCAACATAGGAATCACTACAAAACTTATTGTATGACCTCTTATACACTTCGCATTATCAAACACATCTATGCAGCCTCTGAGGATTTAATGAATTGAGAAACCATTCGGTTAGTATGTTGCCTGAGGTGATCTGTGATTCTCCCAAAATGGCTTATTCCAAGGCAACCCTGTGCTGACAAGGCATGGCACACTTTACCTGCATGTATTATGTACGTGCTTTGACAGAATACACATAATTCTTCCTAAATCAAAGAGCCTATTTGTATCATGGCTTTGTTGAATATTCTGTTCTAAAGGGTGTCGTTTACGCAAGTCATTGACCACAGCATCTTTGTAGGCCAAACTAATTTGTGGAGGTTTTAATGGCACGTCGACTGTGCCTGGAAATTGCATAACACCATGTCCACCCCCATCATGGTTTATTTTCTTGAACTGTGCAGCCTCTGGTTGAATTCCTCTTGCATAGGTCATTTTCCTTGCATATATCCTATAACTAATATGTTTCTTTACTTAGTTAATGTTCACTGTGTTCCTTGAGTAAATTATGCATGAAAGCCATACATGGAACATGCTTGTCTCAAAAAAGATTGACAATGTGGAGAGGGCAAGGGAAGCAACAAAAAACACAAAAAACAAAGCACAATACTATATAATATATTAGTTTATTTTCTCATATGAAAGGATATATTGAGAATGAACATTCAGCACTGAGCACTACATAATATTCAAAGAACGCATACGACAAAATACTTGAAAATGTATGTTGAATAAATATCTTTGGTGCATTTACTAGTGTGGGTTAAAAAAAAGAGTGCAAAGGTATCAATTTTGAAAGAAGTATAGGAGGCAATTGATAAACATGTCTTGCTACGTAAACAATAATTGCAAATCATTTCTAAATGCTGTGTGATGAAGAAAGTTTGTTACATTCGAAGTCCAACGACTTATTCCCATGATGCAGAACTAGGAAGGCTCGTCTTCTCTCCCAGTTTCATCGATATTTCTCCTTTACAATCCAATCAGGACCTACTCTGTTGACTTTCAGCCTGCCTCTCCATATGCTCCATTGCACAGTTGGAGCGTCCCATCCTGGTTCCTGGGCCCGTATTCATAAAGGGTCTCAGAGTAGGAATGCTGATCTAGGATCAGGTCTGCCCTTTCCATTTAATCTTATTCATTACGATCGAAAAGGCAAAACTGATCCTAGATCGTCGCTGCTTTTCTGAGACGCTTTATGAATACGGGCAGGGTTTGGTACTTTCTAAATGTAATTTGTTTGGTTACAGTTACTAGTTAGTTACCTGTCCAAAATTGCAATCAGCAACATCACTTTTGGATTACCCAAACTCAGTAATGTAATCATATTACTTTTGGATTACTTTCCCCTTACGAGGCATTAAAGAAAACAAAAAGGATCCATCAAACATTTGGTGTGTCATCATAGAGGTCTCTGACTTGTGTTCAGACTCGCTCAGGCGGAGCACACTTAAATGTACACCTTTTTCCAATGCTGAATTAAATGTCATTGAGAAAACAAAAAGGTGTCATCATTTCGCAAACATTCTTCCTAAATGTAAAAGTAAAAAAAAGTAATCCAAGAAGTACATTTTCAAAAGCATCTGTAATGTGATTACATTACATGTAATGGGATTACATTGTTGGTAACGTAACTTGTTAAAGGTTAAGTTTCTTTGTAATCAGATACATGTATTTGACTACATGTAATCAGTTACTCCCCAACCTTGAATACGGGCCCTGATTCTGAGTTCAGTATTAGAGCTGGGCAGACTGAACCATGGTCAGGTGACAAGACTTACACAGCACCCTCTCATCCAGTGGATGGCAGCCATGGTCGTTTGGCTCTGGGGAGAGCTGGGTACTGCAGATCTGAACACAGGGTGTATAAAAGGGAAAAGGTTGTGAGATGCAGATGCCACAGCCAAAGTTTCCTCTGGGAAAAATTCAGATATTCTATTCTAACGTTATTCTATTCTTGCTGTTTGAACTGATTGTGAAGAACCCAATCCCCAGTAATTATTCAGCTGATTGAGATCGGCATGCAAATATAGCAAACACATATAACACTAACATATAAAGAGCCTTTCTCTTGTTCGTGTACTGTACCTCACAGCGATAGCAGTCCTCGTGGAAGGAGCGTCCCAGGCACTCCACGGTGTAGCTGTCTGTGCCATCCTCTCTTGGAATGATCAGCTGCTGGCAGGCACTACACTGGGGAGCGTATTTCCTTCAACAAACAAATCAGACAGAGGACAGTATTTCATTATTATGTATTCATGATGAATTATTTTCAATTACAACATCAAGCCCATTTAGTAGCTCTCATCATCAGGTAATCAGGATACACGAGTGTGTCGGGAACAGAAGATGGAGATTTGTGTAGTAATGCGTTTGTTTACCTGTAGTAATCCTGGAGGCAATACACTTCCCCAACCTCTCCCTGAGCAAATCTCTGCTCTCCAATTGGTTGGCTGCACGTTGCACAGATAAAGCAAGGTGGGTGGTAAGCTCTTTCCAGTGCACGGATAACATGGTCTTTGATAACTTCCCCACATGCCCAGCAAAGTTCCAAACTGGCCTGTAGGAAAGAGAGTAGTTTATCATCATCATCATCATCATCATCATCATCATCATCATCATCATCATCATCATCTTAAGTCAATCTCTATTACATGTACTGTTCCTCCCCAGGAGGTTGTTTATACCTGGTAACAGTCCTCACAGAGTGGTATTCCTGCCTTATTGTAGTACAGTTTACCGGCCAGAGGGATATGGCACTGTCTGCACTGGAAGCAACTGGCGTGGTATGTCCTGTTCAGAGCCTCTATGGCAGTTTCACTCAGAGCCACAGGCTTACGGCAGAAGCCACACACCTCTACGAAGCAAGCACACATATCAAGTCAAGTGTCAAATGTAAAAAAAGTGCCGGAAAACACATGTAAAATTTCACAGGCTACCCACAGAATCCACACACCTCTACAAAGCACACATTCACATATCAAGCAGGGTAAAATTACACATTGAGTCTTGAGGGTGTCTAATGTCAAAATCTCTGACAATTGTGTGTGTGTGTGGGGGGAGGATTATTTGATATTTCAATTGTTATGTGGTGTCCTTGATTTGTTATGGGGGTAATTCAAGCCCTGATATCTTAACTGTGAATTGTGAAAAGTGACATACCTGGGTGACATTTCTATAAGGTCACAGACACAGTTTCACCTTACCCTTGCTCTCTATCATCTCTAGCTGCTCCTGGGATGGTTCCTTCTGTTCCCCCCCACTAGATGGTGTTCTTTGCTTTGGCTGTCTATTCACTGCAAAGCTCTGTGGGTAAAAAAAAAGGGGATTAAGTCAAAGATTCTTCACTTGCGTGACTAATCATTTTGTTTGGCACACAGAAACGCTATTCTTCAGCCTTCCTCAACAGTGCCATTTCAAAGTAAAGTCAATAAACTATTTTCACTCTGTTTTCTCTGTCTCAACATTTGAGCATTTTGTAGGGTTTTTTTGTCCAAACTTTCTGGATCGAGAGGGCTACAGTTCATGGTAACGGAGAAAGGTCTCACACACCGGGTGTTCTTAGCAAAAATACATAAACTCCCCAGTGCCCCAGAGAAAGGGGAACAACACTCCATGTACCCAATAGTCCTGCTCTCTCCATTCAGGCATCTTTATTGGTTTGTGCTGTTATTGTTTCGATTGAGAGTTGGAGAACAGAAAACAGAATAATGGGGTGACAGGGAGGGTAAAGTTTCCCTGAGAGGGATCAACAGTCCTGTTTCTGAATTTTTGGGGGCGAAAGAAAACGTAGAAGTGCTTTAGAAGCGGGTACTAATGTGTTTTTGTACTGTGTCATCCACTGTATCTAAAAGACAGCTGTTTTTCCCCCCACTAATCTGTACTACAGATGTGTCCTTGTTGTCTCCTCAACGGATTTCCTGCACACTAGAGTCTCTGCACACAGCGAATGGCACCTCTCAGTATCATGGCCTGCTAAGACATTATTCAACATTTCAACTGAATGGTCAAGAGATGAGGTCTCGTGAGAAATATATGTGGACCTGTTCTATAGTATTGTCAGAAGAAATCTAAACATGGAGGGCGTTGAACGGCAATAATATAGCCTGGTCCCACATCGGTTTGTACAGCCTTACCAACTTCTACGGTCATCGTGCCAGGGCTAGCAACAACATGGCATGGGATGTAGAATACTAGGGTCAATCTTACCGGTTGTTCAGACACTGTTGGTCTGTCTGGATACACAGGTCGGAGGATGGGAGCAGTTGGGGTCTCCTGTACGGGTGGAGGAGGCAGGAGAGGTGCAAGATCCTCCGTCAGTTGAGCATCCACAGACACAGGAGGAAGGGGAGGTGGAGGAGGGAGCTCTGTGAGGAAAAGAGGTTCCAGTGTGGCAATAATAACACTGCATTCAACATCACAACCCTGCCGGTCAACGTGTTATTTAAAAATGTACTTTGTTATCATTCATAACAATCCTGTCAATCCTGTCACAGCAAAATGACAGCTTTTATAATGAATGTACTGGCTGCTCCTCATTACCCTCAGGACCCTTGTATGCTGCGGTATCTGTCTGCTGCTGCGTGTCTTCCGGACCCAGGGTGAGGTTAGGGGTCACTGGGCTGGGTGGAGGTCTGGGTTTTGAGGGTCTGGCCAGGGAAGGTGTGGAACTCTGGTCCCCGTTCTGTGCACTGCCCTTGGACTCAGACGGAGTCCTCTCTTGCCTACGTATGGAACCATGCTGCGTGTCACCGACACTGGGCTTACGGGTGCTGCTGTCCTCTGGGCTAACCCGCGTGGCTGCATGTGGCATGTCATTGGCGGTGGCGCTGTGTGTGCGCGCGTGTTGGTGCTGAGTGACGGTGGCTCTGTAAGGGGTCGTCAGCGTGATGAAGACGGAGGATACCATCCTCTTCTGCGGCGCAGCCGACGCCATGATGCTGGAACACACAGAATGCAATGCACAACAGTCCGTCAGGTACGACATGAAACACACTAAACAACACAGGACTTACTTGATTGCTATATCAAGATAAGCTGATATAACGTCCCACTGTAACTAGCACGTGTGAGGGACAAGCTAGGCATACAGTCGAGGTTATTGAACACACTGAGGCCCGATGGTGCTAAATTCCTGTGGGAGGTGTCTTTTGAATGCCTAGTCATCCCTACCGTTTCAACACTCACCCATACACTCATACATGAACGTACAGTACGTATGCCTGATCTGTGTCATGGCACAGAATGTTTAGCCCACCAGAAAGAAATAGCTTCGCATTGTCACCTCTTGAACTTCCATTTCATAAAAGGTGTGGTGGTGTACACGCTCTGTCAACTATGCCAAAATACATTTTTACACCAGCTGACATAACCTATACATTTAAACACCACATACCTGCTTCACTCCCTCATGCAGTATAGTACATGTACACAAACATTTCTAAAATATTCATACATACAGTGTGCTGAACTCATACATGAAAAACATACCTGAACAGTCAAAAATACACACTCACATGAGTACACACACACACACACACACACACACACACACACCACACACTAGCACAAAGCCTCACATCCTCTCTGCGGCCTAACTACTTTGAAATGAGACTCCTAATAATGGCCTAAGTGTAACAGTGAAAAACTAAAACCTCATTCCTCTCCGTATCAAATCTGATATTCTACTGTGGCGTTACGTACCTGAGTGAAAAATGTGGGCGTCAGCTCTGTATTCTGTCTTTCCCTCTCTGTTTGTCGGCACACCCGGTCTGCTCCTCTATTGTCACTCCTAAACCGCCACTGAGAGGGCGAGCTCTGGCAGAAAGGACAGCTATCTACAGAAAGCCACTCCTTTTCCTCCTGCACCTCCCTCCCTCTCTCTCTCCCCTCCTCCTCCTTCTTCCTTTCCCGCTGAATGACAACAACACTTTCCCAACCGTAAAAGGTGAACAGTTAATCACCAACAAAGTGCAGTAAAAAGCATGACACATTCAGACAAGCAGTCTGGCGCACAGGCTACGCGTAGTCCTGCACAAACGCTCCTGCTCAACACTCATGCATACTCACACGCGCACACACGTTGGTAATGCGCACAGCACGTACAGTATCACATAGTACATGCTGGCCCCCCTCTTTTTCCTCCCTCTTTATCTTTTGAAATCCAACAGGATGTGACTGTACCTGCCTTTTCCATCTGCCCTCTTTCTGTAGCTATCCTCTCCCACTCTCTCTTTCTCCGCTTTCCCTCATTGTTCTGTCAGTTGTATTTTCCCTACCTCCCTCATTGAGTCTCCCTTCTCTTTTTTTCTTTCTTTCCCCTCATTTTTCTCTTCCCATCCCCCGCTCAGTTCTATCACTCACTCTTGCTCTCTCATTTAGCCTTGACTAACTATTGGTCTCTAATGCAGTGCTGTAAATCAACAAGAACGTATTACCTTTTCCCCAATACTGAATGCTGAGGGCTACAGAAAGTACAAGTCTACTTCTCACTAAAGTTAGATTCAAACCCCCTTCTCAATCAGTGTCGGAAATAATAGCAGCAAAATGAAAAGGTACAGACAGAGAGAAAGAGAGAGATCTGAGAGTTAGAAATCAACTCTGTTCTGGTATTAGCTCTCCTCTCCCGAGTCGGACTTTATCAGCTCTATCAGCAAATGTTTTGCCGTTGAGTGGAGCGTAACCTTGTGGAGCCTGCACCCTCATTCCAGCCAGAGAGAAGCTTGTGCAAGAGGGGGGGGGGGGGGGGGGGGGGGGCTGAACGTTGAAAGATTCAGAAAAGATAGGGGGCTTGATAATGGAAGGGTGAAAAGGAGAAAGGCACAGGCCCAGTGCAGAACTGTGTAAGAGATGATGTGAGAGAGAAATGAGAGAACGGAGTGAGAGAGGTTAAACGGAGAGAAGTGGCTTGAGAGAGAAGGGGAGCTGCTAGAGGGGGAGCTGGGTCAGGGGGTCTGTGTTGTTCCAGTGTCTGAAGAATGGAATGCTGCGCTGTGGTGATGTCACAGCTGCAAGAGGGAGCATGCTCAGTGATGACATCACCCTCTAAAATCTAGGCCCCTCCCCCACAGCCCCCCACCCCCCCTTCTTCAAGAACCCAGAAACCCAGATGCAGAAAAGGAGGAAACTGACAACGCAACTCATATCATTGGGTAAGGGGAGTTGGCCATTGTAGGAAAACAGCCCAAATTGTTACATCTCTATGAAATAAATGGCTTTTCAGTTGATTCAGTAGGACCCATTTCTACTGAATAAACAAGGCCCTTCCTGTGGCCTATATCTAAAACCCGGTTTCAACTCTAATCTGGTTCCATCTGCAACTATTTAAAACCCTAGCCATAGCCCTGGCATCATAAACCAAACACGGTCTCATTTCTCTCTTTCAGATTAGTCGATAAAGCAAGAAGCATGTCTGTACTTCCTGTTTGACTACAAGTGGCCCTAGACAAGAGTGTCTGCTAAATGACTAAAATGTAAATGTCCTAGAGTTGTGCAACTGGGTGTGTTGATGACAGGTTTTTAAAAGGAAAAGGTACACCCAGTGCAGACAACAGTTACCACACACACACCTCTCCCTCTGCTCTTCGACTCTCAACTTCTATCTTCTACATCTCCTTTTAATCATCCCCCCATTTTACCGTCCACTGAACTGCTAACTCTGTATTCACCCGCCTTCTCTCACTGTATTGCCACGATTCTTAAATAATAGAAATGATCACCATAGGTGGGCCTGCACACAGACAATACACACACACACACCTGTTATATTTTGAATGGTCAGGACATCTGGTAAAGCTAAATAGCATACAATACCTAGCTATGCCACAAATCTACTGCAAAGTTATATAATAACATAAGTCACGTAGCCAGGGAACAAACTGTATATTTGTGGCTCTAGCAACCACACCCTTGTCACTATGGTAATAGACTGGTTAATAATTCAAGAGAAGATAAGAGTAAATAAACATCAGTCCTCTTGTGTAAGCAGGGTTAGGTCTCCCTTCACAGGTCCAAACAAGGTTATAAAACAGCAAACATTCATGTTGATATGATTTATGACAGAAACGGTGTGTACGTGACATCATTTATTTGTATTGTTTAACCTTTAACTAGGCAAGTCAGTTAAGAAACAATTCTTATTTACAATGACAGCCTACCCCGGCCAAACCCGGACGACGCTGGGCCAATTGTGCGCCACGCTATGGGACTCCCAATCACAGCCGGTTGTGATACAGCCTGGAATCAAACCAGGGTGTCTGTAGTGACGCATCTGGCACTGAAATGCAGTGCTTCAGACCGCTGCGCCACATCAAAGCTGAACATGTCTATGTAAACGGTGACAGTATTGGATTTCAACAGTATCACTGAGTGACAGGCCAGTAGATGGCTGTATTTGAGGTAAAAGTTTATTTTGTCTGAGGTAGAGTGAAACAGTAACTGGTCTGTGTTGTGGTATTCTGCAGCCTGATAGTCTTTCTGTGTGTCGCTGTCTGATGACAGGCTTCTGGAATGCCAGACAGATCTGCTTGTGAATGTCTTCTGCTCCCTCCTAATGAACAATAGAAGCTGTCATGAGGGAAGTGAACACTATTATCGTGCAATCACAACAGTCAGTGCCATAAAATATGTTAAACTGACATCATTTGATGTTGTACAGGAAGAACCTTTCCCCTGTTTTAGAAGTATTGCATTTTCTCCTTAGTCCCTAAACATCCTCGCTCTGTGAGAGAAGCAGAAATGAAAGAGAACTTAACTGATGCCAACTACACTAGATTATTGATGCCTTCATTCTTTTGATTTATGACATTTTTCTTGTGAGCACCGCTGTATTTAGTCTTCTGGGACAAAGTTGAGAGATGAGAAGCTGCATGTATAGACAAACACTGAACAAAAATATAAAACGCAACATGTAACGTGTTGGTCCCATGTTTCATGCGCTGAAATAAACAACCCCAGACATTTTCCATACGCACAAAAAAACATATTTCTCAAAAATGTTGTGCACAAATTTGTTTACATCCCTGTTAGTGAGCATTTCTCCTTTGCCAAGATAATCCATCCACCTGACAAGTGTGACATATCAAGAAGCTGATTAAACACCATGATCTTTACACAGGTACACCTTGTGTTGGGGACAATAAAAGTCCACAAAAAAATGTTGTCAACAATGCCACAGATGTTTCAAGTTGAGGAAGCGTGCAGTTGGCATGCTGACTGCAAGAATGTCCACCAGAACTGTTGCCAAAAAATGTATGTTAATTTCTCTACCATAACTTATTTTAGAGAATTTGGCAGTACGTCCAACCGGCATCAATCGCAGACCATGTGTATGGCGTCGTGTGGGCGAGCGGTTTGCTAATGTCAATGTTGTGAACAGCGTGCCCCATGGTGGCGGTGGGGTTATGGTATTGGCAACGGACAACGAATACAATTGCATTTTTCCGATGGCAATTTGAATGCACAAAAATACTGTGACAAGATCCTAAGGTATCTGTGACCAATAGATCCATATCTGTATTCCCAGTCATGTGAAATCCATAGATTAGGGCCTAATTTATTTATTTCAATTAACTGATTTCCTCATGAACTGTAGCTAAGTAAAATCAATGAAATAGTTGCATATTGTGTTTATATTTTTGTTCAGTATAATTAGACAAGTTGACTAACAAATAGCCTTCCCATTGTCAGAAATTCTAAGCATAAAAATATCTAAGCTTAAAACTATCGTTTTCACACAGCCCTATGAAGAAATGTTTTGCCGTCCCTGCAGAGAGAGGGTGAAAGAAAACCTGAAAGACCAACAGAGCAACAGAGAGAGCGAGATGTGTTCAAGCTGTGGGGCCACACTGACCTGGGGCAGAACTTAGGGAGTACCTGGGAGGGCAGCAGGCAGACAGCCTCCCCCCAGGAAGGTGACGAGGATGAGGAGCATGTCAGTCTAGCGGCCTACCGTCAGCATGAGCACCAGCAGGGTCCCCATACACAGGGCCACTGTGTGCAGTAGGGCCTCACTACCCGGGCAGTAGTGCTGCTCCTCTGTGGAGGACAATAGAGAAGTTCAATTAACAAATGTGACGCTACTAGGGTCATGTTCAGTAGTGTACACTGGAGCAAAACATTGACTGAAAATGAAAATCTGTGTTCTTATTGGCCAAATTGAGGACGTACTTCCCGTCATTTCACTCAGTTTTTAAATGTTTTCTTCCTACTGAACAAGACCCCGATCTTTACATTTCTAAGAGGCGATTCTATTTTTGCCGCTCTCCACAGCAAGGAGAGCGGCCGGAGGTCAGGAGGGTGATGCAGAACGAAAAGTAGCATTCAAAGCTGTGACGGGTGTAGAGCCTAGAGACATGGCACCAGAGAAGTTGGCAGTGACCCATCAGCAGCCAACGGAGGCCAGGAGGCTGAGACAGCAGTGTAGAGCCCCCTCTTGGAGAAAGTGGAGACTGCAGCTCAGAGCACAGCCCCTGGACAGCCCCTGAGAACCAACACCGGACCAGCATCAGCCGGGTGCTGCCTGGGAGGACATCCTGGAGACAGAGGGATACAGTAACGAATGGATTAAGGAATAAATGGAAGAATGAAGGACACCCAACACAACACTAAAATAACACTAGGAACCAAAAAGAACATGCTGTGTGGATGACAAAACTCCCGCTGTGTGTGCAGGAGATAACTAGAGCAATATATTGGACGATAATTCCACCGATATTCAATAAATAGGATGAAAGGGAATCTCGTGCTTATCTGAACAAGTGAGGCTTTCTCATGATGCATCACTGTCACAATGTAAGAAATCCTCATTGAAGTACATTTCTTGGACAATTGCTCTTTTGGATGGCAATGTATGAAAATTCAGTGTGGAAAAATGACACCATTTATCCGCTGTAAAACAGTATACCAACAAGTTGTCCCCCCCTACAAAAAAAAAGGAATGGCGAGCGGTTTTCTGATGTCAACGTTGTGAACAGTGCCCCATGGTGGTGGTGGGGTTATGTTATGGGCAGGCATAAGCTACAGACAACGAACACAATTGTGTTTTATTAATGGCAATTTGAATGCACATAATGATAATGTGCATTCATCACGTCATGTTTGTGAGTATGCAGGCCACGGAAGAACTGGGACGTTTTCGGCTTCCAGGAATTGTGTACAGATCCTTGCGACATGAGGCCCATGCATTATCATGCTGAAACTTGAGGTGATAAATGCATGGCCCCATGTCACAAGGATCTGTACACAATTCCTGGAAGCTGAAAATGCCTGCATACTCAGCAGACATGTCACCCACTGAGCATGTTTGGGACGCCTGTATGACAGCGCGTTCCAATTTCCACCAATATCCAGCAACTTCGCACAGCCATTGAAGAAGAGTGGGACAACATTCAACAGGCCATAATCAACAGCCCGATCAACTATGCAAAGGAGATGTGTTAACAGATGCATATCTGTATTCCCAGTCATGTGAAATCCAATTTGATTCACTGATTTCCTTATATAAACTGTAACTCAGTAAAATCTTTAAAATTGTTGCATGTTACGTTTATATTTTTGTTCAGTATAGTTATTGTATACATTGCAAATTTAGAGTGTGTGGGCATGTGGAACGGGCAGACATTTAACGAAAAAGCCACACAAAAAGCACAAAAAACATAAAGCAACTCCTCTCCTAATGTACCAAAACAAAAACAGTGGATTATTTCATCATACATATATTGAAGAAAGGCTGCCACTTAAGTACTGTGATCGGTTTGTTTTCCTTAAAACATTTAATTAAAGTATTGTGGCTGGTGGGGGTCTACTTGGGGAGAGTCCACCAAGATGGGATGAGTGGGGGCCTCATGCACACCTCAGAGAAGTGTCTGATGCCCTCCCAGTCACCCCATCCCAATCCCCCGGCTAAAGCTCCTCTCCTTTCTTACCAATAACCACCATTGAATCTTAGTTGTTATGATAAACAAGGAATAATAATGATTCAACATCCTTTCCTAATCTGTCCAGGAACCCATTCATTTTACACTGGGTTTGCAAGTCACAAAAAATCGAATAAAATTACATTGTAGTATAATTAAGTGCTTCCTTCTCCTTCTCCTTCTCCTTCTCCCAAACCAAATCCAACCCTCTCCACCCCCCCTCCCAGTTCTCCCCCCTTTACCCCACCCAAGCCAAGCTTATCACCACCTCCCATCACTGCCCTCTCTTAACCACCCAGGCCAAATTAATCCCAACCTCCCTCCCTGTCTTCTTATCAGACACATTTACACCCCTCTATACATCTACTTACTCATCCATTCACACACAACATATACCTTATGCCTCCGCACACTCATTCTCTCCCGCCCTCCTACACAGATTCATATTGACCAAATGATTAGTACATTTTTGGATGCATTTTCCCTTAATTCACCAGAAACAACAACTTCACAGCTATTTGTTTTAAAGCATATCCCAGGAGGCAATGCCCCTGGACCCCCCTAGAGGTGTGTTGACACCAGAACCCATGACCCTGACCCCCCGGAATATCCAGTGACAGCCCTACGGGAGAACTTAGGACCACTGGGGAGAAGACCCGGTGGCCCACAGACCAGTCAGGAGCTAGAACTGCAGCGCAACACTCAACCCATGTCCCCCCAGCGGCCTGCTGCAAGTCAAGACCTTGTCCTTTCCTTCTCTTTACTCTCTCCATCCGATTCAGAACCACCGGTACAGGAGAGAGATTCAAGTAACGTTGACGTTGTGTGTACCAATAATGTACACATAAACACTAAAGCATACAATAATATAATTAATGAATAAAGGTTATTTCTACACTTGCTCTAAATGAAGAGGTCCTTTAACGGGGTGGCAGGTAGCCTAGTAGTTAGAGCGTTGGGCCAGTAACCGAAAGGTAACTGGATCAAATCCCTGAGCTGACAAATCAAATCAAAGTTTACTTGTCACGTGCGCCAAATACAACAGGTGTAGTAGACCTTACAGTGAATTGCTTACTTACAGGCTCTAACCGATAGTGCAAAAAAGGTATTAGGCGAACAATAGGTAGGTTAAGAAATAAAAGTAACAGTAAAAAGACAGGCTATATACAGTAGAGGCTATCAAAGTAGCGAGGCTACATACAGACACCGGTTAGTCAGGCTGATTGAGGAAGTATGTACATGTAGATATGGTTGAAGTGACTATGCATATATGATGAACAGAGAGAAGCAGTAGTGTAAAAGAGGAGTTGGCGGGTGGTGGACGGGACACAATGCAGATAGCCCGGTTAGCCAATGTGCGGGAGCACTGGTTGGTCGAGCCAATTGAGGTAGTATGTACATGAATGTATAGTTAAAGTGACTATGTATATATGATCAACAGAGAGTAGCAGCAGTGTAAAAGAGGGGTTGGGGGGGCAAATATTTGATTACCTGTTCAGGAGTCTTATGGCTTGAGGGTAAAAACTGTTGAGAAGCCTTTTTGTCCTCGACTTGGCGCTCCGGTACCGCTTGCCATGCGGTAGTAGAGAGAACAGTCTATGACTGGGGTGGCTGGGGTCTTTGACCATTTTTAGGGACTGTCTTGGTGTGTTTGGACCATTCTAGTTTGTTGGTGATGTGGACACCAAGGAACTTGAAGCTCTCAACCTGCTCCACTACAGCCCCGTCAATGAGAATGGGGGCGTGCTCGGTCCTCCTTTTCCTGTAGTCCACAATCATCTCATTAGTCTTGGTTATGTTGAGGGAGAGGTTGTTATTCTGGCACCACCCGGCCAGGTCTCTGTCTCGTTGTTGTCGGTGATCAGGCCTACCACTGTTGTGTCGTCTGCAAACTTAATGATGGTGTTGGAGTCGTGCCTGGCCATGCAGTCATGGGTGAACAGGGAGTACAGGAGGGGACTGAGCATGCACCCCTGAGGAGCTCCAGTGTTGAGGATCAGCGTGGCAGATGTGTTACTACCTACCCTCACCACATGGGGGCGGCCCGTCAGGAAGTCCAGGATCCAGTTGCAGAGGGAGGTGTTTAGTCCCAGGATCCTTAGCATAGTGATGAGCTTTGAAGTTACTATGGTGTTGAACGCTGAGCTGTTGTCAATGAATAGCATTCTCACATAAGTGTTCATTTTGTCCAGGTGGGAAAGGGCAGTGTGGAGTGCAATAGAGATTGCATCATTTGTGGATCTGTTTGGGCGGTATGCAAATTGAAGTGGGTCTAGGGTTTCTGGGATAATGGTGTTGATGTGAGCCATGACCAACCTTTCAAATCTCTTCATGGCTACGGACGTGAGTGCTACTGGTCTGTAGTCATTTAGGCAGGTTGCCTTTGTATTCTTGGGCACAGGGACAATGGTGGTCTGCTTGAAACATGTTGGTATTACAGACTCAATCATGTTGAAAATGTCAGTGAAGATACTTGCCAGTTGGTCAGCACATGCCCGGAGCACACGTCCTGGTACTCCGCCTGGCCCCGCAGCCGTGTGTATGTTGACCTGTTTAAAGGTCTTACTCATGTCGGCTACGGAGAGCGTGTTCACACAGTCATCCGGAACAGCTGATGCTCTCATGCATGCCTCAGTGTTGCTTGCCTCGAAGCGAGCATAGAAGTGATTTAGCTCGTCTGGTAGGCTTGTGTCACTGGGCAGCTCGCGGCTGTGCTTCCCTTTGTAGTCTGTAATAGTTTACAAGCCCTGCCAGATAAGACGAGCGTCGGAGCCGGTGTAGTATGATTCAATCTTAGCCCTGTAC